>NW_022872927.1:24787-57869 GCF_900324485.2 Mastacembelus armatus
ATGCGCCACAAGGGGCAAAACATCTTAAATCTGTTGCCCACGACCTCAACTGGCTCCAGTACTTCAACCTCGACGTCATAGCGCTGCTGGCTACTGCAGTGCTGGTTTTTATAGTAGTCACAGTGAAGTGTTGCAAAATATGCCTCCAAAAACTGGGCAGGAAGAGGAAGCAGGACTAACTAACTACTACATGTGCACATTCATCTCAGCAACAACACTATTATGGGAGTTTAACACTCATTATCCCTAAAATACAGATGCAGAGTAAAGTTGTGGTTGAAACGTGTGTCAGGGTGAAGAAGGAAAAGCGAAGCCATGTGGTGATCAAACACACCTTTAATAAACAGAAAATACAGATTATTATTAGACTGTTGGGTGAGGTTTGGGCTTGGCAATGATGAACATTAGTGGCCGCCCTTCTTTGGGGGGAAAAAGGTGTATTCAATAGCCAGAGCAACAATAAAAGCAGCAAATCCCCACTTGAATCCTTTTAACAGCACTTCTGACAGAGTCACAGGACGAGCAAAGCCACCAGCGTATCTCCATGCCTCATTCCTGGAGACAGAGAGAGAGAGACAGAGAGAGGAGAGGGATCAGTGTGAGGAATCATACTGGATACCAAAATCTCTTATGAAGATCAGTCTCCTTGTAAATCTCTGGCAAAGACGTCTTGCTGTGGCCGTGGTCACCCCCCATGCTAAAAAACACAGATCCATATAGTGGTTTCTTTAATGTTAATGTTTAATGTGCCTTCATGTAGACAGCTCATTGTCTGCATCTTTTCTTTCCAGTATTTTATTTTAATTTGTTCTCTGAGAAATGAGATGAGATAAACTTTATTAGTCCCTAAAGGCAAACTTAGTTTTGTAAAAGTAATAAGTGCTAAGTAATGAAAGTCACTCACAGTCCAGTTCTTGTTGGTTTGTCATCTACCATTGACTAAGGTGTTGTAGAGCCAGATGACAGTGGGGTTGAAGATCTCCTGTATCATTCAGTGACAGCACAGTCCTCCACCATTCCCTACTATTCCAGGATGGCCTCCAGCTTTTTCTGTTTGCATCTCTCCACCACAGCCTCCAGTGAATCCAGCCTCATTCCAGTCACTTAACCAGCTTTTTTCTACCAGTTTGTCCGGCCGCCTTACATCCTTCTGCTTTATAAATTATGTCCTATGTGAAAGTGGACATGAGGGCAGAGAGAGCCTTGTGATTGTGGAGTTTCTCTATAGATAGTTTCTCTAAACATATAAGTCGGTTTCATGCTCCCAAAGAACAGGAATCTTGTAATAGGTGTTATGCAGAAAGGTTTCTGTGAAAAGTGATTATGTTCTGTGGGAGGGCACACAGCCTTCTAAAAGTGATGGTGGTACAGTTTTTTGTTTGTTTTCTTTTTGCATATGACTTTATCACGATCAGTAAAGGTAGAAAAAAATTCTGTTTTAGCTGTTATAATCACTTTTGGGCAATGAAAATACTATTTATAATATTTTACTGGTCATACTGGGTTTTTACAGATTCCTATACTGGTGCAAAAGTAGTAGATGGTAGATAATCTTTAAAATATTAAACACGGGATGGAAGTAAATGTGAGACAGAAACCCAGTTTCCTGCATCAACATATCTGTGAGAAACACTTCTTAGTGAGGAGAATATTGTATTTTACTATTTCAAATATAACAGGCCATATTGAGAATGCACAGCCAATGCATATGCACAGAGACAAGCTTTACATAATTGAATGCACTTTCAATATGGTTAAATGTTTGGCTTGTGAAACTGGCTGTGTAATAGCACACAGCGTACTTACATCGTATGTGTTTTATTAACTGAGTAAAACAGTACAACAGAAACAATTTGAGATCTGCAACAGTCAAATGCTGCATATAGTCACCTCAGCACAGCCTGTTTGGGATCTACATCCAGGAGCTGCACCTGAAGAATGTGCACTGAACCAGTGGTTTTAAAGCTTTTTTGAAGCATGGCACATTTTTTTCATTTAAAAACTTTTGCAGCACACCACCAACCAAAAAGTGTCAGTGTATTTCTTCAGTTATTTATACTCAGTGTGAAACCTGGGCTTGTTTAGATGGACACAAAGCTGATATCCTGGCAGGAATTGAATAAAGACATACATGAAGCTCTTATTCATCACCTCTGTCTCTCTCTGTTTTTAGTTTTTATAGCGGGGATCTGAACACTGTCTGAAAGAGAAAGAGAATACATGGTATTTTGTGTGTGTGTGCGTGTGTGTGTGTGTGCACCTCTGTGCTTGTGGACCAGTCATCTCTCATCAGCTGTTCAGTACCATCCCAACAGTTAAGCATGGTGATGGCAGCATCAGGCTGTGGGTCTGTTTTTCAGCAGCAGGAACTGGGAGCCTGGTCGGGGTTGAGGGAAAGCTGAATGGAGCAAAGTCCAGAGGTATCCTCAATGAAAACCTGTTCTCCAGCTCTCAGGACCTCAGACTGGGCTGAAGGTTCACTGTCCTAAATGACAACGACCTTTAAGCACACAGCCAAGACAGTGGCTTAGGGACAACTCTGTGAATGTCCTAGAGTGGCCCATCCAGAGACTTGAACCCTGTCCAACTTCTCTGGAGAGACCTGAAAATGGCGTCCACTGCTGGGCCCCATCCAGTCTGACCGAGCTTGAGAGGATTTGGACACAGAGTTCTTTCTGAATCAGACCCTGTCTCCTAAAAATGACCTTCCTATACAACTAAACTGCATTCTCATGTACGTTTTGATACGAAACCTAATTTGTCTTTGATTAGGTTTGTTAGCAACGTGTTGAATACGTTCACATTTAACATATCTGACGTTTATGTTCACTCATTGAGCGCAAACTGTTTTTCCATTTTAATTTAAAAAGGAGGAACAAGAGATGATCACAGATCATCAGGAGTTTAGTTCAGTTGTTTATCATTTAAAAGATATTTATGCTCTATGTGGCTAAAAACGTGACACAGGAATAATGTCTGTAAACCAACCCGACCTCATATAATTTGATTTGATGAATTTGACATAGTCACGAAATGTAATTGATTGTTTCGTGCACGCAGACATTATTTTTCCACTTTTCTCGTGACAGCAATCACGACTTTTAAAACAATTTATTTCGATCACAATTGTCGTTGGTGCCTCCTCCACATATTTCCCCTGTTAATCAGCAACCAGGACTCGTCAGCCCAAGAATTGTAATGAGATTTTATCCTTGTTTTGATTTCCTTATTCTAATGGCCTGTTATTTGGTTGTTCTTATAGTTATATTTACTACGTGTCTAGTAATCGCGATTCTGTTTCTAATTTCTGTTGTTATTTCGTATTTATGTTTTTTATATATTCTTCAAAAGTATATTTCTCGTGGGTTTGACGGATCAAATTTAGCAGGAAGTATGTGAACTACACCTCCCAGGAGAGTTGTCAACAGTTACCATGGTGATGGCGCCAGGACGACGAGGCCTTATTTCCTCCAAACGACTGTCCCAGTAAGTTGGTGGCTAATATTAGCCTGCTACATGATTAGCTTAAACGTTTTTCTTTACATGACCTGCATGGTTTGCTCTGGGGGACATTATGTGAAATGTGGGGATCTGAACACTGCCTGAAAGAGAAAGAAAATACAGTACATGGTATTTTGTGTGTGTGTGTGTGTGTGTGTGTGTGTGTGTGTGTGTGTGTGCACCTCTGTGCTTGTGCACCTGTAAAAATAAGCAAAGTAAATAAATACAATCAAAATGTTTAATGCTTAATCAAATCTTTCCTGGTAATTAAATTGGTAAATACATCGGCCAAGCAGGGAATGTTTATTTTTATTATTTGTTTATTTATTTTTAATGTGAGGAAACCGGAGCACCCGGAGTAAACTCATGAGACACTTGTTCCATATTTGGCGCTCCTGAATCAGGAGGGCACTGGCCAACATTCATTTATTGCTCTGTAGCACATCTCTGGGCTTAGCTAGTACTGAGCATAGTAACATATTTGGACATAATGTACTTGAAATCGAAAGATACTTTGTTACGAGTGCTTTCTTTAAGCTCAGTGACACTTGGCTTGGTCTTAATCAACTTAAAACATGACAGAGGATGATTGTTTTCATCAGTACCATCCTCATCTTTAGGCTCAGCATTGACCACATCTTGATATTGAGATATGATAGACGTCACATGTTCATATGGTGTCTCATCAGTTATTTCTTGTAGCTCAGTGTCACCTTCGTTAACAGGTGGATGTGGCTTGGTGGAATGGTGGAATTTCTTTAGCCTTCTGGGTCAGAATACTGGGTAGAGGTTTATACCTGGACCTAAACCGGTCCCTGGTTGATGATGCTGTCCGAGGAGAACGTTGTTTAATCTCAGTGGCACCTTTGTCGAGAGGGATCTGAGGAGGCTTTGGCTTCCATCGACTCTGATTATCTGTGAACTTGTCCTTACTTAAAATAGGGGGTAATGGCAAACACATTGATTTAAAGCTCTTTGTTCCTGGCCGAATGTCTGGTGAACATGGTGGCTTCCATCGACGATACGATCTCGCAAAAAAATCATCATCGCCAACAATTGGAAATAGTGATGAGGACGGTGATGAGAGACGTGATGTTGACGGTTCAGGGAGTGGTTCTGGTTCAGGGAGTGGTTTTTGAATATTTTCTGTTTCTGCTGGTACGTCTGCCTCCTCCTTGGGGAGGAAATCCACAAATCAGAAGGAAACATAACATGTATGTGCAATGATACTATAGTCACTTCACAGTTAAGTGGAAATTGACTCTCTAATCTGCATCTGCCGCATCCCAGAATGCAACTGTTCAACTTCACCACTGCGTTATTATTGTGCAAGCAGCAAGAACAGCGAAGAACAAAAGTATTCATCTAAATGACTGACAAATTCACATCAGCTTTGTAAACTTAATTGTGAAATGAGTGCATATAGAGGCCCAGATTGTTGGTTCAGTGAAGCATTAGCCACTTCATCAGAACAGCAACATTAGAAATAGTGGAGCACAACAAATAGCTTTCATAATCCCAACCATCATACTTGGATTACAAAAGTAATATTTTTAACAATATACCTTTTTTCTTGTACTTCTATCACTACTGTAATCATAATAGTCACTGTCACTCACCAAAGGCTACACATTTTTAGTAAGGCTATAGCGCCATCATGTGCATTGTTGTAAAATAAAATAAAGACACTTTCCAGTAGGATGGTTTATAATGGTCCTGATTTTGTCTCTCGTCATGTAGACTATTAACAAATAAACCCCAAAATCCTTCAGTTTTTTTGAACACACGCAACCAGCACAACAGCGCATGCATCATGTACGGGCACCTGTAAATAGTTCAGGAAATATTTGATGCTGTGTAAATCAGGGCTGACTAAATGAATTCAACCCTTATTTCACAATAAAACATGACTACCTGGGTGAGGGATTACAGCAAACAGCCCACATGTCTGTTCAGGGTTACCTGAGCCTGTTTCCCCTTAAATAAAGGCAACTGTCACGCTTTCAACAATTATATATGGTATTCCATATGAAAATAATTTTCAAATTAAAGCATTTTCTTTTCAAAAGACAAGAGTTGCTCTTTTAAAATGCATTTTTTCAAAAAGTACACTTTGAAAAAGGGTATTAATCTCTCAGATATTAAGATTTAAGATTGGGTTACAATCTTAAATCTGTGAAGATTCTCAGTCTTCCAGGTGATGTTACCTAGAAGCTGAGTCACGGCAACTGGACTTCTAGTTTTTTAGGTTGAAACGTTTCACCCAGAGCGATAGAGAAAACAGAAGCTTCTAACTCAGTTCCACACATCTCTCTATCCAATCTAAACCTGATGAGTGGAGAGATTTGGGCCCTTTTGTTACATGCTGTTTATCTGTATATGATTGGAGAACTGTTGATACAGATCTTGATGTGATGTATTCATTTCCAGTGAAAGCTTACAGAAACTCTTATACTTCTGTTGTGCACACCACACACACAGATGCTTTGGTACCTGAATCTCACAGACACACATCTTGTCACAAACTAATGTCTGATACTGAGTTTGCTTCAACTCCTGCACTGCAGACAGTGCTGGATACAGTCTGGGCAAAACATAAATATGATGTAGGCCTTATGAAGAACTGTGAACCAGTCATGATAACACCAAAGTCTTCATTCAGACCAAGCAAGCAGGTATCATTGTGCCATGTGATAACAGTCCTTGTTGCACTCCCCTTTTTCCAGTGGAAAAGGTCAGAGATGCAGATAAGCCTTCTGAATGGCGTTTTGTACAAGATCTACAAGTAGTGAATGATGCTGTACAGCTTTGTGTAAACTTGTTTGTGCAGCGTGAAGTGATTTTCCTTGGTCATGTGATTACTGTAGAGGGAAGTCTCTGCAGGGGAGGTCTCTATGCTGCTGTACTTTTACAGCAGCATAGTGGAAAACTCAGGCCTGTGGCTTAATTTTCATCTCAACTGGGTCCTGTTGCTGCTGGTCTCCCTCGCCGTCTTCGGCTGTAGCAGCAGCAGAAAAGGCAGTTGGAGCATCACATGACATTGTGGGATATTCTGATCTCACTCTTTTAGTTCCACATGCAGTTTCACGTATCCTGTTAGAACAGAAATCCTCGAACCTGTCCACTGCTAGGTGGCTAAGATACAACACTGTTCTTCTTGACATGCCTAACATCACAGTGAAACGTTCTGTTTTGAATCCTGCAACTCTCCTTCCAACTCCAGATGGTGGGGAGGCTCAAAACTGTGCTGCTTCCCTCCAACAGGTCTGCTCACCACAATCCGACCTCATAGAAACCCCACTAACCAATCCTGACCTCATTCTTTTTACAGATGGTTCAGCTTTCAGTGATTCTGACACTGGTACTGCTCATGTTGGCTACGCTGTCTATTCTGAACATGCAGCTGTTCAGACAGAAGCAAGAAAATTCATGGTTCTGATTCTGATTGGGAAGCTGTTTCTATTGTGAGTCCGCAGTGTGTCTGACATGTAAACAGTTACCAGTGATTTTCACTTTTCAAATATGTGAGTATTATTCCCTCTGACTTTGCTTAGCTTTAAACTCAGGGATGTCTGTGCAAGAACAGCATTGCTAAATTTCGATGACCATTTGTGACGAGTTACATTTAAACCTTTCTGTATTTGTACTATTGATGTGGTCAGATTGATTATTCTTACTGATTGTGATTTTTATTATCTCTTACTGTATTCTTGATTTTTACTTGTATTCATAGGTTTTCATTTTTAGGTTAGTTCACAGACTTCACCAAGGAGCTCATGTGTTTTCAAAATCATATCTGATGTTTATGTTATTCCTGACCTAGTATAGTCTGGCACAAAGGGACACAGGGTTCTCAAGGATGTTGGTGAGGAGTATCTGAGAGAAAGGTTCCTTAGGACACTAGGTGTGAGGAAATATAACCGAGCACATCCAGGATGGAGGGTTAACTATTGAATGAGAATAAAGGGTTTAAGAATATCCTCCTAAGACCTGAGCTTTGGTTTGCATTTTAGATTTCTTGTACCTATTTAGGTTTAGGTGAATAAATAAATATAATAAGGAGATACTATCTTTGAACATGAAGCACTTCTTGAAAAAAAATGATGTCACATACGAGGACACTCAGTCTGAGTTTCCTCAAAAAACAATCAAGACAGCATTAGTCTAACAAAATGCAAATCTCTTTTTTTTCCAGCCTCAACAATGTCGACATTTGCATTGTTACTGTTGGATATATAACAGTTTCAACTCTGAACATGGATACGGAAAAACAAAATATGTAACATATCCAAAAACCTTGATGTTAGGTAAATTCTTTTAACAAATAGACTCAGAGGACGAACTTCGGTAAGATTATATAGAAGTTTTACTTGCAAGGAGTAACAGTCACACAGCACCTTGGTACAGCATGAGGATCACTGGCTGCTTGCAGCCTAACACATCAGTTTTCATGGAAACAAAAAGGGAGGGGATTTCTCACAGAAAGACATCTGGGCCCCAGCAACAATTATATTTCCACAATACACAATAGGCCCCATTCAGAAGTGTTTCAGTTATACTAAAGTCAGGTGGATCAGGTCACAGGAGGGTAAACATTTTAATTTCTCTAACACATCCCTCCTGTTTATGCTTAGCATAACTACTATATGAAAATGTTTAGCAGATCATTAATGATTATTATTCTGGTAAAACACACAGAAAGATGAGAATTATTACTATTATAGGAAAAACAGTAAAATCATTAAATCATAACTATGATCAAACAAGATCACAATCACAAATCTAAAATGATTAGCATGCTAAAATATAACTTGTAGAAGTGAGAAATAAATGTCATAACTTTCTGTCTTTATGGGCAAACAGTCATCACAACATCACTTCCTGTAGGAATTTCCAATGTTGGAGTCATTTGTGCCTTACAGTTCAGAGGTTAAGACAATTTATCATAGTCGGTAAAAGACACAGTCAGGTCTTCCTTCACTGGCTCTGGAGGAGTTTCAGGGTCCTGGTCATCCTGTGAAATGGACTGATACATTTATTTGTTATTGCTGTATCAATAAGGCGTTGACAAAGGCCTCTAATACATGGAATGCAGCAGCAACCACAGGTAACCAAAATAGCAGTGATCACAGCCATTGAGATGAGTATGGACTGGATCAGACCAGCTCCATTTACCAAACATTCCCTCCAGCCAAGATGTGAAGTTGTTGTCAATACCAGCATTCTCAGCGCGCTCCTCAGATAAGACTTGGAGTCCTTGTAAAGCTCGAGTGACAGATCCATCTGGGGAAGTGTTGTTAGGAATAAAGGTACAACAGGCAGATCCAAACATTTTACAAACACCTCCCTCCTTAGCCAGTAACATGTCCAATGCCATCCGGTTCTGCCAGATCATAAGACTAGTTTTTACCTAACTGCTCTGCTAAACCTCTGACAACATCTCTAGTGTAATTAATGAATCTCTGCTGGTTATAATACAAATAATTTATCCAATCAACATTTTATAAATGGTTAACCACCAAAACAGAAAAGATTCAACCCTGCTGCAACTTGGTTTCTAGCTTTGTACTCGTCGGGAAACTCCTCTGTGCTCCGATGGCATCAATATATACTCTGTTATCAAAACTGCCGGCTGCTGCAGTGTCTCTTTTCACACGGTGTGGGCTGTCTAGGGAAGAACCAGACAGTGGCAACACATAAAATATGCGTCACCAATTGTATAAGAGCACAGGTTCCCTGCCAATCAGGTGGGAGCACTGGTCTCAATTGGTTTCCCCACAATACCACCACAGGTCAGCACGTGCAGTAACATGGTCCGTGAACCCAGGAAGGGTCATAGCCTGTCCAGGAGTGGTCACATTGGTGGTAGAGCTGCACCAGTGGAGATCACCAACCTTTCTCCCTGAAGTGGAATTTCTCAAATCAGGTATAATTAGTACTATAAGGTGTAAAGAAAGGTATAGTAAGAGCAGGAATAGGTGGCATCAAATAATGCAAAGACATTGTTTACTGGCTGGAGGGCAGGTGGAAGCAAACAGCTGCAGTGTGTAGTTCAAGCCTGTTGGATCATTGTGTGGATCAAGTCTTATCAGTGTAACCTCCATATTTTAGTGACATAAATATACTTGTCTGCTCATTTAGCTGTTCCTGTCACACATTACCACAGTTTACTACTTTACAAAATCAAACTGGGCCGTTTGAGTCTCTTGGCCCAAAAGATAAAAGTGGGCACATCAGAAGCTCTCTTTGTCCTAGGTTTGGTTTTGATGTTGTTCATGGCATTACCTGGCTGTAGCAATTCCTTCTCAAGGGAGGAAAAGATACCAGGTCTTATCTCAGTGGAGTTAGTAGCGCTCTCCAGCTGTTGCAAACCCTTCTCAAAGAGAAACAAAATCAACATAACTGTGGTAAGTGATATGACAGTCAATATGCTTGTTGTCAGTGTCACCCCACAAAATAGTTTAAAGGGGTGCCAGGGTCGATATATTGGACCTTCCATGGCAAAATGTACCTCTGAGCAGTCTTCTCCCCAGGTCACTCTACTCCTCACTCACCTAATTCCCCTGGGTGTGGTTGGTTTCTTCACTGGTTTGAGACGAGTGGTCCCTATTGGTCCCACCCCCCTTTGTAGCCAGACTTCACCACAGGTTCAGTTGGAGTTTAGAGTGAGTCTCTGCTGGTTTGACAGAATTACTCAGACAGTACTCTTTAGGACAGTACCAGGAAGGTCTTTCAACAATTCTCACAACCATGAGTATAGACTGCAGTACTTGGTAAGGTCCTTCCCAGCACAGAGAAAACCAATACTTCCTCTTGATCATTTTTACAAAGACTCAAAAGGCTCAGGATCCTCCTGTTGTGCATTAATACATTGACAACATTTTTATTATTCAACATTTTTGCCATGTAATCAACAATGGTCTCAGTCATGTGAGCATCATCCTTAATGAATGGTTTTAGCTCAGGAGGATGATAACACTGCAGTAAGATGTTTAATTACCTGGTTTTCAAAATATGTACCATTAGATTTTCTCTGGAATTCCAAATCTGGGAATAATAGTAGTTGTCAGTGTTTTAGCTGCTGTTAGTGCATCAGGATGCTTTGCTGGAAGCACTTCAATCCATTTAGTTAATGCATCAATGATCACTAAACAGTATTTCTTTCCCTCATAGTTATTTAGTTCAATAAAATCCATGCAAATGTGTTGAAAGAATATTCAGGTAGTGGAAACTTTCCACTATTTCTTGTCGCAATATCTCCCTGTGGATTATTTTTACACATATTTCACATTGTTAATTATTTTTTTAGGTAGTTTGTAAAACCATATGTTGTAAACACTATGTTTACTAATCTACCATCCCTCCTGCTGACGTATGCACATTAGCATGCGTCAGTACAGCTGCGTATCTAAATAAACTTTTAGGTAACACTACTTTTCATCTTCACATAATTCACACTCTTTCTTTTGTTTTTGTTGTTACTCATGAGTCTTTTCATTTCTAAGGTTCATTGTTCTGCATGTCTTTAAGTATCTGCTCATCAAGATGTTCAACTGAAACTGTAGCTTGTAAAGGCAGTGGTTTCCGTGCTACTGATTTAGCAACTTCGTCAGCTTTACAATTACCAAAGAAATCATGTCTATTCCTCACATTTGTGTCACACTTACAATTAGCAACCTTTTTAGGTAGGTGCACAGCATCTAACAGCTGTAAAATAAGATCTTAGTGTGTGATGGGCTTACCAGATGATGTAATCATTCCTCTGTTCTTCCACTGCTGAGCAAACACATGTACAGTTGAAAATCCATAATTGCTGTCAGTGTAGATATTAACTACTTTTACTTCTCATAATTTACAAGTTTCTGTTATGGTAATAAGTCCCTCAGCCTGCAATGATAAATGAGATGGTAGTATTTCAGCTTTAAAAGCATCTTTAAAGGTTACAACAGTATCTCCTGTAGAATTAGATCAGTCTGAGTTTTTTTTTTTTTTTTTTTTTTTACAAGATCCATCTACAAACACTGTCATTTCAGCATCTTTATAAGGTGTGTCAGTTTGGTCAACCCTGGGCAACACTCTATTCTCAGTTTCAGCAATACAGTCATGGCCCACCATCCTCAGCCATAGGCATTAATGTAGCAGGATTAAAAGTTGTACATCGCTCACTAGTGGATAGATGTTTAGCTGGTAACATGTATGCTAATCTTGTTTTGCAACAACAGGACAGAGACTGCATGTGGAACCTTTAGTGTCAGGATGGAAGAACATGATGTTTGCTGAAGCTTGGACTGTCATGGAGGCTGCAATAACAGCTTGAATACACACAGGCATTGCTATTGGATCCAATTGGGCAGAATAATAAGCAATAGGCCTGTTTTGTCAGCACTGAAGTCATGTGACCATTTTTACAATCTACAGTTTGCATAAAACAGTTTTCATAGTTAGGCAGTCCTAAAACAGAGGTGCTGGTCAGGGTCTTTTTAAGACCATCAAAGGCTTTTTCTGCAATTTCAGTCATTTTATTTTATCATAAATTGCCATAGGTGTGTCATAAATCAATTTCAACAATGCACTAGACAACTCTGAATAGTTTAGTATCCATGCTCTGCAGAAGTTTGTCATACTTAAGAAAAACATCATCTGTCTTTTAGTTTGTGGTTTTGGTGCTTTAAGTATAGCTTCTTTTCTGCCTGAGTCTAGAGCTCTCCCTTGCTGTGAAAGGTCATGACCTAGGTATCTAACTAACCGGTTTTTTTTTTGGTTTTTTTTACAGCTAGTTTGCTCTTACTCACTCTGTGTCCCTGTTCTGCTAGAAACTTAAGCAGAGCTATGGTGTTTGTTTTGCATTGTTCTTGTGTTTCAGAGCATATCAAAATTTCATTTACATACAAATACGTATTTGACTTCTTGCAGGAGGTTAAAACTTAGCTAAGTTAGCAGGCATTACTTGGGAAAAGATGGTAGGAGACTCACAATAACCCTGTGGAATCCACGTCCAAGTCCATATTTTGCCCGAAAACTCAAATGCAAATCAGAATTATCATTGTTTGTCAACTTCAATAGAGAAAAATGCATTTGCCACATCAATGACAGTGAACCACTTTGAGCTGGGCTTGACGTCATTCAGCAGGGTGTGTGTGGGTCTGGTACCAGTGGAGCTCTAGGTATCTCTGATAATGCCTGCTTTTAGTAATGAGTCAAATACTGGTTTAATTCCTTCAGCAGCCTCAGGTTGTAGTCTGCATGCTGCTCCTACATCTTTCACTGAAATGTGTTCTTTTGTAGTCAGTCTGAGTTTGTCTGGTGGATTACTAAGAACTGTCTAGTCATGCAGAGTATCCTGCTCCTCCCTCCTGGTGCTCAGGGCGTGTCTTTCTCTGTGGGCAGCTCTTAGCCCAGTGTCCTGCTTTTCCACAGACGTAGCAGTAGTCATGATCAACTAACTACCGTCTGCCAGGTCTCCGGCCACCACCTCGTCCCCGCCCCCTGCCCTGGCCATCAAGCCGAAGCTTGTCCCCCTGGAAATAACACCCAGAAACCATTTCATTATCATAGTTAGTGAAAAACACTTCAGCTGTTTTTCTAACTTTCTTTTGTGCTTTTTCTCTTTGTTGGAGAACAGTGGCCATATGCACGGCATAATTCTTTCTCTCTGTTAGGACACAAGTTCACCAGGCAATTTGATGCTTTCGAATAAATCCTGAAATTTCAGGTTTGAAGCCATTAAAGAAGGCATTCTTTAACTGCTGTGTATAAGGCCCATCCCCATTCTGTGCAGCACCTTCAGGTACTGGTATTCCACTGTGAGTGTTAAACATCTTTCAGTCTGTTAAAATAAGCCAGCACTCCCTCACTATCTTCTGCATAAGGAGGTTGAGGCCGAGGCACAGGATCAGAAGGAGCTGTGGGAGGAAATATTGCTCCACCAACAGCACCCTCTTCTCCCTGGGCGTACGGAGGAAGCTGAGCCGGTGGTGGATTATTAGGTTGAGGAGGTTTGTCTACAGCATGACATTGTTTGTTCATCTGTAAATTTAACAGTTTGCCCTAAATACAATGTTGGTGAAGAGGCTTTTACCTGTTTTTCTATTTGCTTCTGTCTCTCTTCTCCTTCCTTTCACTCTCTCCCTCTCTGTCCACTCTAACTTTCTTTAACCACGTTAAACTTTAACCATATCTTCTGCTGCAAACAGCCCTTCTTTTCTCTGATCCTTCTGATTTCCCTTAGTCTTACTTTTTATGTCCTTTACTAAGTTTCTACAGTCCTCACAGTTTAACTTCCCCAAAAGACCATATTTATTTTTCCATTTTTCTAATTTTTCTATATTTCTTAGGATCCTTTTGATGCATCAATGCATTTGTCGTCACCGGTGACTAGTTCTTCTAATTTAGTGTTCTTATTACCCATTTTATTATTATTATAATTACTTTTTTTAAATATTCAGTTACTATTTGTTTTTACTCACTGCTACTCATTTATTTATTAATTATTTATTTATTGTTATTATAATTATTGTAGGCCTACACGTATTATTTCTCTCTTGTTATGCTCAAAAGCACTATCGACGCGCACCGGGGCTCCTTTTTGTTCCGGATCCCCCACAGACCACGGGGTTAGTTTACTTTGGGTCTCCCACAGACCACGGGTTCATCCCAAGTTTCTGATTTCCCGAAAGCCCTGCTCGGTTTTACCCGAACATGTTTGACCCAGTGTCCCGTAGGCCACACAAGTTTCGGTTTTGTTTGAATTTCAGCACTCAAGTCAAGTCAATGATATTTTTAGTCAGTGATCCGTTTTGTAATCACCAACCCCTCAGCCTGATATGAGACCGCAATTCAGTGAGACTCTACTCAGCTTGCGTGACCCGAAGGACCCAGGACCACCCGGGGCTTCCAGAGAGCCAGAAACTCCCAGGGACACTGCACCGGTTTTGTTTGGGCCCTAATTCCCTGAGACTCCACTCAGGGGATGGTTTTGTTCGAATTAGACCCACTGAGACTCTACTCAGTTTAACCAAATTAAAATTCTCTTACCTTACAGGAGTCCGTCTCTGGTCTCTCTTTTCAAAGTTCAATCGCGTCACTCCTCTCCCCTCACAGCAGATCCTAGCCTCTCAATGCTCCAAACCGTTCCCTTATGGGACCGGGGCGGAGGGTATAGTCTTATTAGAGAGTAACTTTGTAGTAGAATCAGGGAAGTAAAGACTTAATTATCTGATTATGTTAGTGATTATTTGCATTTACTTTGCATGTCTGTAGAATTAGCGGCCTCAGCCCAGTAGGAGCTGAGCAACTGGGGAAGACTCTGATTGATTATGTTAAATTCTGCTCTGAATCATGCCCTCCATATGTTAGCTGATATATGCTAAAGGCGTTAGCATTTATTAACTTCCATGTTAGCTGATATATGCTAAAGACGTTAGCATTTATTAACTTCCATGTTAGCTGATATATGCTAAAGACTTTAGCATTTATTAACTACCATGTTAGCTGATATATGCTAAAGGCGTTAGCATTTATTAACTAGCATGTTAGCTAATATATGCTAAAGGCGTTAGCATTTATTAACTTCCATGTTAGCTGATATATGCTAAAGACGTTAGCATTTATTAACTTCCATGTTAGCTGATATATGCTAAAGACGTTAGCATTTATTAACTTCCATGTTAGCTGATATATGCTAAAGACCTTAGCATTTATTAACTTCCATGTTAGCTGATATATGCTAAAGACGTTAGCATTTATTAACTACCATGTTAGCTGATATATGCTAAAGGCGTTAGAATTTATTAACTAGCATGTTAGCTAATATATGCTAAAGGCGTTAGCATTTATTAACTAGCATGTTAGCAAGCCTTTTGTTCAGATCATTCCCCCGCCCCCACCGGTGGCAGTGGCGCGAAGACAAATTGAAATTGATTGGTCGAGAGACGTGGCTTTATTTGAAATGGTCCTATCAGAGTGGACCTTTCTTTCCCTGTATAAAAGACAGCGGCGCGAAGACAAACCCCTCCCCCCCCCCGCCACTCTGCGATACACTCTGTGAGTTTGATATTCACTCTGTGGGTTTACAAGCTGCATTTTTCAGAGGTTTTTCTTGGACTGCGATCATCGGATCATTTGGATTACTGTTTTTTTTGTGTGTTTTTTGTCTACTGTTAAATCTGTGTTTCGGGACATCTTCTGCCTTGGACCTTTGAGCCTTTGGCTAGCCCGCTAACCCAGGACGAAGGTAGGATTATTTTCTTCTGAACTTTATTTTAGTGCTGATATAAATTTAGACCTGATTTAGTTCTGCTTTTTCTGGTTTGGTTTAGAGTTTAGATGTGTTATAACTAACGGTGTTTAACACTAGAACTACCAAGACACAGTCATTTTGCTCATTTTTACATTTTGCAGTGTAATAATTTACCGTAAATTGTCCTAAGTGTATGTATAATTTATTTTAACACTGTTATTTTATTACAATATCAAAGCATAAAAGAGCTCTGAGCATTTCTATCATTGGCCATAGCTGTCATTGACCTCATGCATTACAGTCCGTGTAATTTTCCCGCGTCATCGTTGCTTAGCAACTGCTGTTTCTAGACTTTTCTTACACTGCGTCTTTCATGCGCTGACGCATCAGCCCGATTCCTTTTCCCATTTAAATGACAGTACCCTACTTTATTACTGTAGTTACAGCATGATATACTGATAAGAATTTTAGATGATATATTTGCTAACTGACCTGTTTTATAAATTAGTTTCCCCACAGATTATTGAATGTAAAAGTTATTTTCTTATAATGGGCTGTATCTGAGTTTGATACGTTTCCATAAATTATTTTGCAATGCATTTTAATGTTTAATAGATTATATTTTTTTAATTTACAAGGAAATTAATAGAATAACTTATTGTATTGAATTAATTCAAAATCATACTGCACTTCTTTGGTTGTGGATTTACTAATACTTTTTCCTGTTCATTAGATTTTAAATCCCTGATGTTTATTATTTCTAATCCTCACAAGTTACAGATCAATTTATTGAGATTATTTGCAAATAATGACAGCTGTGGCCATTCCAGTCCAATAGTTCTAGTGTTAATCCTCGTTCAGTCCTGGTTTAGACCTGGTTTAGTACTGCTTTTCTGGTTTGTTTTTGAATATAAATTTGGTATATCTTTGGTTTAGTGTCTTACAAGCTTATTCTTCATTTTGTACAGTCTGTGTGTGGTCTTGAGTTGGGGTCAGGACTTGTGGTCTTTGTCTGGGCAGAGGTCACTTGTGCTTTTGTGGATTTAGGCATGTAAGTTACTGTATTTGACAGTATTAGAAAAGTTATTAAATTTAATATTATTGAAATTATATGAATTAATAGAAAAGTAATAAAGCAATTATTTATTTTGGGGTGTGTGTGTGTGTGTGTGTGCGCGCACGCACGTTATTGTTTATATTGTGAATCTCCCAATATTATATATCAAATTATATATCCAGTTTATAAAATCACCAAAATGCTTAGTCCTTGTATTGTCTTAGTGTTGTGTGTACCAGTTCATAAGGTCAAAATGCATAGCCCTGCTTTAACAGAATGGCATGTTACAGTCCTCAGTTTTAATTAATGATGTCTTTTAAAGTGGATTCAGGCATGTATCTAATAGTATGGTTTTTTTTTCAATTTTTCTCTGATGTGTCTTTAAATGGATTCTGGCATAAATTTGATAGTATTGTATGTGCCACTACATATAGTCCTGCTATAAACTAAATACATTTCACAGTCCTCAGTTGTAATCACTGATGTCACTGTAACTGGATTCAGGCATGTATTTCACATTATTGTTTAATACTTCTTAAAGTCAAAATGCATAGTAGCTAGATCAATGGAGTTCATGTAGTCTGTTTGAATGTCACTAGATTAAAACATGTTGTGTGAAGATGCCAGCCAACCTGGTACGTTAACATTATTTAAATGGATGTATAAACATTTTTTCATGTTTAGCATTAGATCAAGTCTGACTTAATCATGCTAATAAAATGTTTCATATGATTTTCAATAAGGTATAGTAATGATGTCATTCGTTCCTTTGCAAAGGTGACGAAGATGTGCCGTTCTTCTCCGCACATCCCACCATCTGGTCCAAGTCACAGAGCTTCAGGGACAGGCGACCAAGATAAGTGTATTTGTTGTGCACAGTTTGACATAGCTGTTGATGGTGACACACAAATCACATTTGGTAGCTCTGATGGAGAAGTAGTTGAAAGTCCTGTGGACAATAGGTAGAGATGGATTACTGCGGGTGTGGCTTCCTCATAGAAGAACCACAGCCCGTGAGCAGGTTTTAAAAGGACACGTCACAACCGTCACCCACATTATGTATAATCACTACGACAAAGTTTTTATCAGTCTGTCTGAGGATCTGAATGTGCGGGTGTGGTCTGATTGTTCCTGGCTGTGTCGGCAAAGCTTCCAAGTGGACTGTATGAGACAGGCCCCAGTTTCCAGTGTGTGTTACAGTGGAAATAATAATGTGCTGGTCCTGGCTAACTCAGTCATAGGACATTGTTTGGGAAGAGGCACAGACTGTTTTCAAAATATGTTGACATATCACATAACAAGCCCCTGTGTGCTGCACTCTACCACAGCATTTTCAAACAGGTCGTCTCTGTTTGCCAGAGTGGTGTGGTGAAAGTGTGGGACAGCCTAACAGGTCAGGCCACCATGTAGTTTAAGGTCACACCAGATCATTATACAGGGTGCATGGCCATAGCATTTGATGAGGCACAGCGAAAACTGATCGCAATTTCCAAGGATGGGAAAGTCAGTCTGTGGAACTTCAACAGTGGCCCCAGCCAAAGCCTCCTCAGACCCCTCTCGACAAAGGTGCCACTGAGATTAAGCAAGGCTCTCCTCGGACAGCATCATCAACCAGGGACCGGTTAAGGTCCAGGTATAAACCTCTATCCAATATTCTGACCCAGAAAGCTAGAGAAATTCCAACATTTCCACTCATCTCTGGAAAGGACCAGCACACAGATCAGACTGAATGGAAGTTACAGCCACATCAGACCATTCTACAAGAATATGACAATGAGCTGAAAGACAGACTTGATGAGACACCATATACATACAAATATAACCGGTTTAGGTCCAAATATTGCAGTACGACGTTGAGTCAGGAAGTGTCATGAGTCCCCTTGGAACTTCCTGTCAGAGGACCTTTATTTTGTATTGACTTCCTGTTTTCCCCCCGTTCTGGTCTCTGGCAGCTTCATGTGTAATTTGTGTTCATGAGTTTCACCTGTCCCCGTTATGTTCACCTGAGTTCAATCACCTGTTGTGTTCCTCTCTATTTATACCTCCCGTCTTCCTTTGTTCCCCGCAGAAGCATTATAGTTATAGTCATATCAAAAGTTGAAAAGATGCTGAATATTCAGACCCAATCAAAGTCACACCCACCACAGACCCCTCTCAACCCCTCTCGGACAGCCTTTTCATCCAGGCACCGGTTTAGGTCCAAATATTGCAGTACGACGTTCAGTCAGGAAGTGTCATGAGTCCCCTTGGAACTTCCTGTCAGAGGACCTTTATTATTTATTGACTCCCTGTTTTCCCCCCGTTCTGGTCTCTGGCAGCTTCATGTGTAATTTGTGTTCATGAGTTTCACCTGTCCCCGTTATGTTCACCTGAGTTCAATCACCTGTTGTGTTCCTCTCTATTTATACCTCCCGTCTTCCTTTGTTCCCCGCAGAAGCATTATAGTTATAGTCATATCAAAAGTTGAAAAGATGCTGAATATTCAGACCCAATCAAAGCCACACCCACCACACCCACCACAGACCCCTCTCAACCCCTCTCGGACAGCCTTTTCATCCAGGCACCGGTTTAGGTCCAAATATTGCAGTACGGCCCCGCTCACAGATCATCTGGCTCAATTCAAGCCACATCCACCTGTTAACAAAGGTGACACTGAGCTACAAGAAATAACTGATGAGACACCATATGAACATGTGACGTCTTATTATATCTCAGTATCAAGATGTTGTCAATGTTGAGCCTAAAGCTGAGGATGTTACTGATAAAAACAATCATCCTCTGTCATGTTTCAAGTTGATTACGACCAAGCCAAGTGTCACTGAGCTTAAAGAAAGCACTCGTAAAAAAGCATCTTTATATTTCAAGAGCATTATGTACAAACTTGATATTATGCTCAGTACTAAGCCCAGAAATGTGCTACAGAGCAATAAATTTACATCTGCTCCACCAGACGTTCAGTCAGGAAGTGTCATGAGTCCCCTTGGAACTTCCTGTCAGAGGACCTTTATTTTGTATTGACTTCCTGTTTTCCCCCCGTTCTGGTCTCTGGCAGCTTCATGTGTAATTTGTGTTCATGAGTTTCACCTGTCCCCGTTATGTTCACCTGAGTTCAATCACCTGTTGTGTTCCTCTCTATTTATACCTCCCGTCTTCCTTTGTTCCCCGCAGAAGCATTATAGTTATAGTCATATCAAAAGTTGAAAAGATGCTGAATATTCAGACCCAATCAAAGCCACACCCACCACACCCACCACAGACCCCTCTCAACCCCTCTCGGACAGCCTTTTCATCCAGGCACCGGTTTAGGTCCAAATATTGCAGTACGGCCCCGCTCACAGATCATCTGGCTCAATTCAAGCCACATCCACCTGTTAACAAAGGTGACACTGAGCTACAAGAAATAACTGACGAGACACCATATGAACATGTGACGTCTTATTATATCTCAGTATCAAGATGTTGTCAATGTTGAGCCTAAAGCTGAGGATGTTACTGATAAAAACAATCATCCTCTGTCATGTTTCAAGTTGATTACGACCAAGCCAAGTGTCACTGAGCTTAAAGAAAGCACTCGTAAAAAAGCATCTTTATATTTCAAGAGCATTATGTACAAACTTGATATTATGCTCAGCACTAAGCCCAGAAATGTGCTACAGAGCAATAAATTTACATCTGCTCCACCAGACGTTCAGTCAGGAAGTGTCATGAGTCCCCTTGGAACTTCCTGTCAGAGGACCTTTATTTTGCATTGACTTCCTGTTTTCCCCCCGTTCCGGTCTCTGGCAGCTTCATGTGTAATTTGTGTTCATGAGTTTCACCTGTCCCCGTTATGTTCACCTGAGTTCAATCACCTGTTGTGTTCCTCTCTATTTATACCTCCCGTCTTCCTTTGTTCCCCGCAGAAGCATTATAGTTATAGTCATATCAAAAGTTGAAAAGATGCTGAATATTCAGACCCAATCAAAGCCACACCCACCACACCCACCACAGACCCCTCTCAACCCCTCTCGGACAGCCTTTTCATCCAGGCACCGGTTAAGGTCCAGGTATAAACCTCTATCCAATATTCTGACCCAGAAGGCTAGAGAAATTCCAACATTTCCACTCATCTCTGGAAAGGACCAGCACACAGATCAGACTGAATGGAAGTTACAGCCACATCAGACCATTCTACAAGAATATGACAATGAGCTGAAAGACAGACTTGATGAGACACCATATACATACAAATATAACCGGTTTAGGTCCAAATATTGCAGTACGACGTTGAGTCAGGAAGTGTCATGAGTCCCCTTGGAACTTCCTGTCAGAGGACCTTTATTTTGTATTGACTTCCTGTTTTCCCCCCTTTCTGGTCTCTGGCAGCTTCATGTGTAATTTGTGTTCATGAGTTTCACCTGTCCCCGTTATGTTCACCTGAGTTCAATCACCTGTTGTGTTCCTCTCTATTTATACCTCCCGTCTTCCTTTGTTCCCCGCAGAAGCATTATAGTTATAGTCATATCAAAAGTTGAAAAGATGCTGAATATTCAGACCCAATCAAAACCACACCCACCACAGACCCCTCTCAACCCATCTCGGACAGCCTTTTCATCCAGGCACCGGTTTAGGTCCAAATATTGCAGTACGACGTTCAGTCAGGAAGTGTCATGAGTCCTCTTGGAACTTCCTGTCAGAGGACCTTTATTTTGTATTGACTTCCTGTTTTCCCCCCGTTCTGGTCTCTGGCAGCTTCATGTGTAATTTGTGTTCATGAGTTTCACCTGTCCCCGTTATGTTCACCTGAGTTCAATCACCTGTTGTGTTCCTCTCTATTTATACCTCCCGTCTTCCTTTGTTCCCCGCAGAAGCATTATAGTTATAGTCATATCAAAAGTTGAAAAGATGCTGAATATTCAGACCCAATCAAAACCACACCCACCACAGACCCCTCTCAACCCCTCTCGGACAGCCTTTTCATCCAGGCACCGGTTAAGGTCCAGGTATAAACCTCTATCCAATATTCTGACCCAGAAGGCTAGAGAAATTCCAACATTTCCACTCATCTCTGGAAAGGACCAGCACACAGATCAGACTGAATGGAAGTTACAGCCACATCAGACCATTCTACAAGAATATGACAATGAGCTGAAAGACAGACTTGATGAGACACCATATACATACAAATATAACCGGTTTAGGTCCAAATATTGCAGTACGACGTTGAGTCAGGAAGTGTCATGAGTCCCCTTGGAACTTCCTGTCAGAGGACCTTTATTTTGTATTGACTTCCTGTTTTCCCCCCGTTCTGGTCTCTGGCAGCTTCATGTGTAATTTGTGTTCATGAGTTTCACCTGTCCCCGTTATGTTCACCTGAGTTCAATCACCTGTTGTGTTCCTCTCTATTTATACCTCCCGTCTTCCTTTGTTCCCCGCAGAAGCATTATAGTTATAGTCATATCAAAAGTTGAAAAGATGCTGAATATTCAGACCCAATCAAAACCACACCCACCACAGACCCCTCTCAACCCATCTCGGACAGCCTTTTCATCCAGGCACCGGTTTAGGTCCAAATATTGCAGTACGACGTTCAGTCAGGAAGTGTCATGAGTCCTCTTGGAACTTCCTGTCAGAGGACCTTTATTTTGTATTGACTTCCTGTTTTCCCCCCGTTCTGGTCTCTGGCAGCTTCATGTGTAATTTGTGTTCATGAGTTTCACCTGTCCCCGTTATGTTCACCTGAGTTCAATCACCTGTTGTGTTCCTCTCTATTTATACCTCCCGTCTTCCTTTGTTCCCCGCAGAAGCATTATAGTTATAGTCATATCAAAAGTTGAAAAGATGCTGAATATTCAGACCCAATCAAAACCACACCCACCACAGACCCCTCTCAACCCCTCTCGGACAGCCTTTTCATCCAGGCACCGGTTAAGGTCCAGGTATAAACCTCTATCCAATATTCTGACCCAGAAGGCTAGAGAAATTCCAACATTTCCACTCATCTCTGGAAAGGACCAGCACACAGATCAGACTGAATGGAAGTTACAGCCACATCAGACCATTCTACAAGAATATGACAATGAGCTGAAAGACAGACTTGATGAGACACCATATACATACAAATATAACCGGTTTAGGTCCAAATATTGCAGTACGACGTTGAGTCAGGAAGTGTCATGAGTCCCCTTGGAACTTCCTGTCAGAGGACCTTTATTTTGTATTGACTTCCTGTTTTCCCCCCGTTCTGGTCTCTGGCAGCTTCATGTGTAATTTGTGTTCATGAGTTTCACCTGTCCCCGTTATGTTCACCTGAGTTCAATCACCTGTTGTGTTCCTCTCTATTTATACCTCCCGTCTTCCTTTGTTCCCCGCAGAAGCATTATAGTTATAGTCATGTCAAAAGTTGAAAAGATGCTGAATATTCAGACCCAATCAAAGCCACACCCACCACACCCACCACAGACCCCTCTCAACCCCTCTCGGACAGCCTTTTCATCCAGGCACCGGTTTAGGTCCAAATATTGCAGTACGGCCCCGCTCACAGATCATCTGGCTCAATTCAAGCCACATCCACCTGTTAACAAAGGTGACACTGAGCTACAAGAAATAACTGATGAGACACCATATGAACATGTGACGTCTTATTATATCTCAGTATCAAGATGTTGTCAATGTTGAGCCTAAAGCTGAGGATGTTACTGATAAAAACAATCATCCTCTGTCATGTTTCAAGTTGATTACGACCAAGCCAAGTGTCACTGAGCTTAAAGAAAGCACTCGTAAAAAAGCATCTTTATATTTCAAGAGCATTATGTACAAACTTGATATTATGCTCAGTACTAAGCCCAGAAATGTGCTACAGAGCAATAAATTTACATCTGCTCCACCAGACGTTCAGTCAGGAAGTGTCATGAGTCCCCTTGGAACTTCCTGTCAGAGGACCTTTATTTTGTATTGACTTCCTGTTTTCCCCCCGTTCTGGTCTCTGGCAGCTTCATGTGTAATTTGTGTTCATGAGTTTCACCTGTCCCCGTTATGTTCACCTGAGTTCAATCACCTGTTGTGTTCCTCTCTATTTATACCTCCCGTCTTCCTTTGTTCCCCGCAGAAGCATTATAGTTATAGTCATATCAAAAGTTGAAAAGATGCTGAATATTCAGACCCAATCAAAACCACACCCACCACAGACCCCTCTCAACCCATCTCGGACAGCCTTTTCATCCAGGCACCGGTTTAGGTCCAAATATTGCAGTACGACGTTCAGTCAGGAAGTGTCATGAGTCCTCTTGGAACTTCCTGTCAGAGGACCTTTATTTTGTATTGACTCCCTGTTTTCCCCCGTTCTGGTCTCTGGCAGCTTCATGTGTAATTTGTGTTCATGAGTTTCACCTGTCCCCGTTATGTTCACCTGAGTTCAATCACCTGTTGTGTTCCTCTCTATTTATACCTCCCGTCTTCCTTTGTTCCCCGCAGAAGCATTATAGTTATAGTCATATCAAAAGTTGAAAAGATGCTGAATATTCAGACCCAATCAAAACCACACCCACCACAGACCCCTCTCAACCCATCTCGGACAGCGTTTTCATCCAGGCACCGGTTTAGGTCCAAATATTGCAGTACGACGTTCAGTCAGGAAGTGTCATGAGTCCTCTTGGAACTTCCTGTCAGAGGACCTTTATTTTGTATTGACTTCCTGTTTTCCCCCCGTTCTGGTCTCTGGCAGCTTCATGTGTAATTTGTGTTCATGAGTTTCACCTGTCCCCGTTATGTTCACCTGAGTTCAATCACCTGTTGTGTTCCTCTCTATTTATACCTCCCGTCTTCCTTTGTTCCCCGCAGAAGCATTATAGTTATAGTCATATCAAAAGTTGAAAAGATGCTGAATATTCAGACCCAATCAAAACCACACCCACCACAGACCCCTCTCAACCCCTCTCGGACAGCCTTTTCATCCAGGCACCGGTTAAGGTCCAGGTATAAACCTCTATCCAATATTCTGACCCAGAAGGCTAGAGAAATTCCAACATTTCCACTCATCTCTGGAAAGGACCAGCACACAGATCAGTCTGAATGGAAGTTACAGCCACATCAGACCATTCTACAAGAATATGACAATGAGCTGAAAGACAGACTTGATGAGACACCATATACATACAAATATAACCGGTTTAGGTCCAAATATTGCAGTACGACGTTGAGTCAGGAAGTGTCATGAGTCCCCTTGGAACTTCCTGTCAGAGGACCTTTATTTTGTATTGACTTCCTGTTTTCCCCCCGTTCTGGTCTCTGGCAGCTTCATGTGTAATTTGTGTTCATGAGTTTCACCTGTCCCCGTTATGTTCACCTGAGTTCAATCACCTGTTGTGTTCCTCTCTATTTATACCTCCCGTCTTCCTTTGTTCCCCGCAGAAGCATTATAGTTATAGTCATATCAAAAGTTGAAAAGATGCTGAATATTCAGACCCAATCAAAGCCACACCCACCACACCCACCACAGACCCCTCTCAACCCCTCTCGGACAGCCTTTTCATCCAGGCACCGGTTTAGGTCCAAATATTGCAGTACGGCCCCGCTCACAGATCATCTGGCTCAATTCAAGCCACATCCACCTGTTAACAAAGGTGACACTGAGCTACAAGAAATAACTGATGAGACACCATATGAACATGTGACGTCTTATTATATCTCAGTATCAAGATGTGGTCAATGTTGAGCCTAAAGCTGAGGATGTTACTGATAAAAACAATCATCCTCTGTCATGTTTCAAGTTGATTACGACCAAGCCAAGTGTCACTGAGCTTAAAGAAAGCACTCGTAAAAAAGCATCTTTATATTTCAAGAGCATTATGTACAAACTTGATATTATGCTCAGTACTAAGCCCAGAAATGTGCTACAGAGCAATAAATTTACATCTGCTCCACCAGACGTTCAGTCAGGAAGTGTCATGAGTCCCCTTGGAACTTCCTGTCAGAGGACCTTTATTTTGTATTGACTTCCTGTTTTCCCCCCGTTCTGGTCTCTGGCAGCTTCATGTGTAATTTGTGTTCATGAGTTTCACCTGTCCCCGTTATGTTCACCTGAGTTCAATCACCTGTTGTGTTCCTCTCTATTTATACCTCCCGTCTTCCTTTGTTCCCCGCAGAAGCATTATAGTTATAGTTGCATTTAGTTGGTGTTGTTCACAAGTAGAAGTGTGTTTTTGTGATGACCGTCTCACCCGGTCTTTCATAGTTCTTGCCGTTTCATCCGGTTCTCTGGTTTTTGTGTTGTCTTGAGCCCTGCAAGTTCCCAGGTGAAATAAAACCCTTTGTTGTCCTGCATTTGGGTCCTTACCTCTCCTCCTTCACACCACACCACCCGCATCTCGTGACAGGAAGGCAGGAATCTGAGCAAACAGAGCAGATCAACACTACAGAGACATTACTTTAATGTGTCTCTTCCTCTTCTCAAATCAAGATATTAAGAAAAAGTTCAAATACTATTTAGACAAAAACAAAATGGTATTTCAACTTAATTCTCAACAGTTTGACTTTATTCTCAGATATCAACTAAAAAATGAATGTTGGCCAGTGCCCTCCTGATTCAGTAGCGCCAAATATGGAACAAGTTTCTCATGAGTTTACTCCGGGTGCTCCGGTTTCCTCACATTAAAAATAAATAAATAATAAAAATAAACATTTCCTGCTTGGCCGATTTATTTAACAGTTTAATTACCAGGAAAGATTTGATTAAGCATTAAACATTTTGATTGTATTTATTTGCTTGTCGCTGTCTGCGTGCGTACACACGCATAAAATCCCATGTATTTTCTTTCTCTTTCAGGCAGTGTTCAGATCCCTTACCCATTATCTCTCAGCCCCTTTTTTGTGCACATCCCTTGGAAATGGTGCCCTTCACACAATCCAGAGGGAATAGAGCAGTCAGATGGTAAGGCACATCAGCTTGTTCTGTTTCTAAAGTTGTAAAGTTTGCTTGAGAACCATGAACCAAGCAGCATTTATTCCTAGAAGCAAAAGTATTCCTGTTTAAAAATGCTAAGGTTATGAATCTCATAATGACCTGTTACCTTGAAGTTGTTGCATCCTTTATGGAAGCCTTCAGCTTAGCATCATTATTTCTTGACATAAGTACTTGAGTGAGTTAGTTAATCCTGAGAACCTGAGCTGCCTTAGGGAAAATAAGTTGTCTCTGCCCTTTTTTATAGAGCGTGTCTGTGTCAGGGACCAGTGGTCCTAGTCCTTTCCATTCCTGATACTATTGGTATTATCTGAATATTCTGAATGTGGAAAGACTCAGAAGTGTACTTAGTCTGCTGTTTGCAGGACTGGAGCAAAAAAAAGATGAAGTTCCTCAGCCTGCTCAGCAGCAGGGAAGCTAAGCTAATAGCAGCACTGTTAAAAGTTAGCCAAACTTTGTTCATAGCAGCATCCCTCAGTTCGGGGTCCCCCCTACAGGCCTGGCGCACTTCCGTTGCAGCGTTTCTCTTTTGCACGTGTTTTGGCTGCTGCGGGGCGTTTGCCCTCGTTGGCCATCGTACTTCTGCCTAATCACTCAGACATAAAGCCCTGATTGCTGGAGAGCTACAGTGATGGTTGTCCTTCAGGAGCTTTGTCCCATCTCCACACAGGATCTCTGGAGCTCAGTCAGAGTGACCATTGGGTTCGCCCATTTTCCACAACTGTATCAATGTGAGGTGAGTTTTTCAAGCACAATTGCTAAAAAACTAAAAACAGAGAGAGACAGAGGTGATGAATAAGAGCTTCATGTATGTCTTTATTCAATTCCTGCCAGGATATCAGCTTTGTGTCCATCTAAACAAGCCCAGGTTTCACACTGAGTATAAATAAACTGAAGAAATACACTGACACTTTTTGGTTGGTGGTGTGCTGCAAAAGTTTTTAAATGAAAAAAATGTGCCATGCTTCAAAAAAGCTTTAAAACCACTGGTTCAGTGCACATTCTTCAGGTGCAGCTCCTGGATGTAGATCCCAAACAGGCTGTGCTGAGGTGACTATATGCAGCATTTGACTGTTGCAGATCTCAAATTGTTTCTGTTGTACTGTTTTACTCAGTTAATAAAACACATACGATGTAAGTACGCTGTGTGCTATTACACAGCCAGTTTCACAAGCCAAACATTTAACCATATTGAAAGTGCATTCAATTATGTAAAGCTTGTCTCTGTGCATATGCATTGGCTGTGCATTCTCAATATGGCCTGTTATATTTGAAATAGTAAAATACAATATTCTCCTTACTAAGAAGTGTTTCTCACAGATATGTTGATGCAGGAAACTGGGTTTCTGTCTCACATTTACTTCCATCCCGTGTTTAATATTTTAAAGATTATCTACCATCTACTACCTTTGCACCAGTATAGGAATCTGTAAAAACCCACTATGACCAGTAAAATATCCATCCATCCATCCATCTTCTATACCCGCTTTTCCTGTTCAGGGTCACGGGGACCAGTAAAATATTATAAATAGTATTTTCATTGCCCAAAAGTGATTATAACAGCTAAAACAGAATTTTTTTCTACCTTTACTGATCGTGATAAAGTCATATGCAAAAAGAAAACAAACATAAAACTGTACCACCATCACTTTTAGAAGGCTGTGTGCCCTCCCACAGAACATAATCACTTTTTCACAGAAACCTTTCTGCATAACACCTATTACAAGATTCCTGTTCTTTGGGAGCATGAAACCAACTTATATGTTTAGAGAAACTATCTATAGAGAAACTCCACAATCACAAGGCTCTCTCTGCCCTCATGTCCACTTTCACGAAGGACATAATTTATAAAGCAGAAGGATGTAAGGCGGCCGGACAAACTGGTAGAAAAAAGCTGGTTAAGTGACTGGAATGAGGCTGGATTCACTGGAGGCTGTGGTGGAGAGATGCAAACAGAAAAAGCTGGAGGCCATCCTGGAATAGTAGGGAATGGTGGAGGACTGTGCTGTCACTGAATGATACAGGAGATCTTCAACCCCACTGTCATCTGGCTCTACAACACCTTAGTCAATGGTAGATGACAAACCAACAAGAACTGGATTGTGAGTGACTTTCATTACTTAGCACTTATTACTTTTACAAAACTAAGTTTGCCTTTAGGGACTAATAAAGTTTATCTCATCTCATTTCTCAGAGAACAAATTAAAATAAAATACTGGAAAGAAAAGATGCAGACAATGAGCTGTCTACATGAAGGCACATTAAACATTAACATTAAAGAAACCACTATAGGGATCTGTGTTTTTTAGCATGGGGGGTGACCACGGCCACAGCAAGACGTCTTTGCCAGAGATTTACAAGGAGACTGATCTTCATAAGAGATTTTGGTATCCAGTATGATTCCTCACACTGATCCCTCTCCTCTCTCTGTCTCTCTCTCTCTGTCTCCAGGAATGAGGCATGGAGATACGCTGGTGGCTTTGCTCGTCCTGTGACTCTGTCAGAAGTGCTGTTAAAAGGATTCAAGTGGGGATTTGCTGCTTTTACTGTTGCTCTGGCTATTGAATACACCTTTTTCCCCCCAAAGAAGGGCGGCCACTAATGTTCATCATTGCCAAGCCCAAACCTCACCCAACAGTCTAATAATAATCTGTATTTTCTGTTTATTAAAGGTGTGTTTGATCACCACATGGCTTCACTTTTCCTTCTTCACCCTGACACACGTTTCAACCATAACTTTACTCTGCATCTGTATTTTAGGGATAATGATTGTTAAACTCCCATAATAGTGTTGTTGCTGAGATGAATGTGCACATGTAGTAGTTAGTTAGTCCTGCTTCCTCTTCCTGCCCAGTTTTTGGAGGCATATTTTGCAACACTTCACTGTGACTACTATAAAAACCAGCACTGCAGTAGCCAGCAGCGCTATGACGTCGAGGTTGAAGTACTGGAGCCAGTTGAGGTCGTGGGCAACAGATTTAAGATGTTTTGCCCCTTTGTGGCGCATCACAAATTCTGTCCAGTACACTGAAAGGTCGAGTGGGTCAACTGGCCGGTCTCGATGGAGGACTGACAGCTTCTGGACACACACAGGTGGACCAGATCAAAATCGTAAGACTTAAGACAGTATTAAAATGCACATCCCAAAACAAACAACAACAATGTGAGAGACCACATGACCCCTCACCTGGTGTCATTGATGACTTCATTCAGTGCCCAAAGGAGGCTTTCTGTAGAGATGGAACAAATATCCAAGATGACTCCTGCTCCCCTGCTTGCCAGCTTCTGTGCGTTATCGGGCTGGTCCCCAGCAAGTGGCACCATCACCATGGGAACAGCATTACACAGTCCCTCAAAGAGACCATGTGACCCAGCGTGAGTGATGAAAGCCCGAGCTCCAGGGTGTGCTAAGACACAAACATGCAAAATTAGTTGTACTGGCAAATACTGGTATTGTTGGATATTACAACACAGGGCATTCACAGACCTAGTAGGTCGTTCTGAGGCACCCATTTCATTATCTTCACATTGTTTGGGACACTTGAGCTATGCCCACCTCCTCTCTCAGGAACTGATAGCCTATGTGGTCAAAGTGCCAGAACAGCAGTCGGCAAAGCAGCGGCTCCAGTAAAGCCACCTGTGGGTCAGAGGTATCACAGGACAATAGACAAATGCTCTACTGAAGATTTTAGGTTATGTGTTCATGTGAGTTAAATGTCAACAAAGTTCATTTAAACATGTGTTTTAGTGCCAGCACTGACTATTTCTAGAGAATTGTGTGTCTTATATCTAAAGAAATGAGAAAGAAATAGAAAGCAAGTGGAGACCACTTCATTTCACTGAATAGAAAAAAGCCATCCTTCATCCATACACATGCCCGTCCAAGCATATCTGGCTACAATAGCTCACCAAAGTGTTGACAGCTCTCTCCTTAAAGCTCATTTTATCTGTGTATCCAGTGAAAAAGCGAGGCACGTATGAGGGCGGGGATGGGCAGCCTGAAGACTGCGTATCCAGGGTACATGGAATTCCCCTCAGCACATTAATAGTGGGGATACCTGAAAGCAATTTAGCAAAGAGAGGTGAGCAGATTTACAGACACACAAACACAGATAATCCACGTGTTACAGAGCTCACCTAGTTGCCGTGCTATTAATGAGCCTGTGGGCACCACTGGGTCTGTCAAGACTGCATCAAATCTCTGCAGAATGAAAGACAGTAAAGTAGAATAGAGGGGTTAACATTCAGCAGTGTCACAGCTGAAATTAAAAACATTCACTTTTCCTTCTCTTCATTCACACGTGCATGGCTCATACAGAAGAGGCATGTCAGTGTTTTTGCATAAACACACTGACTAAAAATGTGTAATACCACCTAAGAGACCTTTAAACATGGACCTGACTCCAGAGACCCCTAAGCATGTCCCGTGGTTTCTTTGAACTAACAGAAATCCAAACAGATTCTCTTCATCATTTTGCAAAATATAAGATTAAATAGATAATAAATTCAAACGCCTCACAGTTTTATAGATTGCAGTGCTTTTGTATTGAACTCTGTTGCATTGTACAGTTGATCTCAGTGTTGTGTTTGGCCCTGACCTGCTGTGCCAGATGGGAGATGAGACTGTCATTGAACAGGAGGCTCTCTGCAGTGGTGTGGATTAAACCCATGGATTTCTTTATTTGTGAGAAATGTGAACCCCACATAGCAAAATTTGTCTGGCCCAACGCTGGGCCACACCCTTGCATCAGTGTTGGCCCACATCTGGCTGGGTGCCCGGCCCAACACCGGGCCACTTTCTGAAAAAGGACACAATAAATCTCCTCTGGCCCAGTACTGGCCCACACATTGTAAGATGACTCTTACCCTTCCTACTGGCCCAGTACTGGCCCACACACTGTAAGATGACTCTCACCGATCCTACTGGCCCAGTACTGGCCCACACATTGTAAGATGACTCTCACCGATCCTCCTGGCCCAGTACTGGCCCACACACTGTAAGATGACTCTCACCGATCCTACTGGCCCAGTAATGGCCCACACACTGTAAGATGACTCTCACCGATCCTACTGGCCCACACACTATAAACTGAGTGTTGGCTGAGAATCGGCTGGGTCCCCGGGGCAGTACTGGTCCAAGCACTGTAAAAAGTCTCTAATGTTGACTGATTGTCTACTTCATTGCCGAGCAAGAGGTGGCACAAAAAGTGTCAAACATCCAAATAAAAGAAACACAATTATATTTAGTTTTTAAAGTAATTCTACTAAAGATCTGAAAACAGCAGGAATGTGATTGTCCTTCCTAGTTCAGGACCGCAGCAGCGTTCTGCATGTACTAGGTCAGATTAGTTGTTAAAAGCAAATGTAAAAATCCTCACTAAAATTTCAAGTCCAGTTAAAATAGGGTAAAAATAAAGTTAAAAACTGTATTATAAAATCATTGGATAAAAATGAAAAGGAATAAAAACAAAGTAAAACTGGCAGAAGCAAGTAGAAAAGCGTCTGCACTCTCTCACACAGTAAATAATCAGACTCATAAATCAGACTCATGAATGTCCTAATAAGCTTGATCAGAAAATTTATTAATGTCAGGAAGGCGTGGAGAGTCAGACTTGAACCTGTGGACAGTAAGAACAGGAAAATCCCAAATCTATTATTGTTAACTACTATTGCTACTAACATAACAGTGAACTAAAAAAAAAATTGCTAATTTTTTAATTTCTTGCCATTTCAGTCATCATAAAGAAAAGAGAAAAAAAAAATATAATTTTATTAATAAAAAAAGCCACAAACAGTGATAAAGTGTATTTTTGAAAGCATTCTTAGGAAAAGTGTGCAGCCACACTCAGGTGCTTTTTCTGTCGAACTGAGTTTTGAGATTGTATAAATAAGGAACACAGTAGAAAACAGCAATTCAATTAAAAATATGAATGTAAGCTCATTTATGTGAGATGCACTTCAACAAAATTTCACTGGAATTTGACACCAACCTAAACTTTGGCACAATACTGTATAAGTAAGAATTAAACAACGAGAGGGCATACGGTTATACTATTTTAATCCACGACGCAGAGCCATAGTGCCCAGGAACCACATTAAAACCATATAACTGCACGCCCCTGGTTATTTAATTCACTTATAGCATGGTCACATACTTAACATTTCAAGAAATATACGTGCATTTACTTAAAGTTATACAATAGGCATATGTTTGATGTAGATACCTCTAATTTGATCACACCACAAAAGCTATAGACCCCTTTTGTGTTTGTGAAAAGTAGCCCACGTTCAAAGAATGATGCTATCAGCACCACAATGCTTTTTTAAGATAAAATGGAATATGAAGGAA
>NW_022872928.1:0-64338 GCF_900324485.2 Mastacembelus armatus
GGGGAAGGGACAGTTAGCAGAGTTAAATAGACAAAAAATATAAAAACAAAAAAAAAACAAATAATACAAAAAAGGTGGCATATCAAAGAAATCGGGGTCGGGCGGAGCGGGGGTATGTGAAGTTCTGTGTACAGTTCTTCCTGCTGCTGTTCCTACTGATGCTGGTGGAGCTGACTGCAGCATGTTTGCTGCTCATGTATGAGGCAAAGGTAGGATCACATCAGTCACCATTCACACCGTGTTTTCTGCTGGGACACTAAACCCAGTATGTGATCTCACCTTACAATATAGATTTCTGAGCTGGTGCAGACAGATCTGAAAAAGGGATTGGATCAAGTCAAGCAAAAGCCTGGAAATTCATCAGATGTGATGTGGGATCTGGTTCAGCAGCGGGTAAGAGGTCCAGTTCCTGGATGACTGTGGATGTGGCTTGGCAAAATACTGGGCGTGATCTCAGTCCATTTTCTATTCTATTTTTCCTTCAGCTTGATTGCTGCGGAGTCGAGAATGTGACAGACTGGGGAGAAAAAGTGCCGGAATCTTGTTGCAAGAACAACTGTACCACCAACCGTGTGTACAGAAACAAGGTGGACACAGTGTAACCCTCGGAACATCTCAATGCACACCTTATTTTGATGTACTGTAGAAGTCAGGAGCATGGTCTTCCTATTGCATTGGACTGCTGGTAGCAGTTCATCTGAAATGTGTGTTCTTTAGTTGCAGGGCTGTTTACCGGTGATGAAGAACATATTTGAGGAACATTTCCTTATCACTGGGATTTCCGTCATTGTCCTCTGCATTATCGAGGTAAACCACCAGGCTGCTAATAAAGCATTTCTCCATTCCAAATGAATGCTAATGCTGCTCTGAGTCTGCTGCATGTGTGAACATGCACATTTTTGCTATTGAGGTGTCCAAAATCCCTCATTCACCAATTCACTACTCACTAGCCCTTACACAAAGACGTTTATTCAAGTGTGGCAATAGTACTTTAAAATAAAATAGAATAGTATACTTTCAGGTTACAGACAAGTATACAGAAACATCTTAATGTACTTGTCCTATACTTGTATTAGTTGTAAATATCTGCCATTCTGAGATAGACATATACTTACGGTAAGTATAATTAGTATTCTTCACAAATATAAGTATTTGTTTTGTAGTGTCAAGTGGAATAGCTTGGAGAAAACGGTACATTGGTGGAACTGAACCTTTAGCAGCAGAAGGAAACACTGGATTTGTTTATGACTGATGTTTGACCTCTACTATTGAGTTCACACTGAGCAGTTACGTTCCTCTTGTGTGCTTTTGTAACAGTGTACGCGTTTCTTAATTCATCCTGTGTAACTAGTGTAACTACACAAATGACTCGTGTCATTTATGGTCCTTTTAATTAAGAGACAGTTCTTAAAACTGCAGAATTGTACACAACATAGTTACGGTACAAAATACAAATTAAAGGTAAATTATTTGTGTACTCACAGTTTACTAGTCTTATAAGTTAAAAAAGTACACTTAACGTATACTTTTATAAACTACCAAGGGGGTGAGTGTTACATGACTAGCAAACAGTACATATAGAAGTTTTGTTGCTTTGTACTTTCATAAAAACAAAAGTGGTCTGGAATTGTATAACTATGACCTGGTACATTCAATACACAGTAGAGTTGCAGTACAAAATTAAACTGTACTGCAACTGCACAATGTTCTTGTGTTTCAAATACATGGGCCAGACGTGGGCATCATCAAACAGGCTGGGGGGGGTCTGGCACCGCGTAGTTTTAACTTGGCATTGGGGGAGTGTGGAATTTTGTTCCACTGTGGGGAATTTTGACCAAATGTGCATAAGCTTCCTGTGATGTTGCCAAGTATCCACAAAAACCAAACAATTTAACACAGCTTTTCCAGCTTTGCTCACTTTCAGTTTCAGTAAATAATATTTCAGTATATTTCTATAATCAAAATCTTTTCCTCAAGAAACTGTTGTGTTGCTCTTGAAACAACCGTTAATGTCTGAAAAACCTGGCACTTTTGGAATGTTTTAAAATTTAAAATATGATCTATAAGGCACAAGACCTATTAGAATATTTCCATGTTGAATCAAATGTCTTATTTGACTTTTTTTCTTGTTTGTTGACAGGTTTTGGGAATGTGTTTCGCCATGACACTCTACTGCCACATTAGTAGATCTGGACTGGGCTACAAGTTATAGACCCATGTGTCTTACATGAATGAATGTTGACAAATCGGATGATAAATGATGCTTCCTTTCTTCTGCCAGGCCCTGTGGCTACCATACTTCAACATTACAACTGATATCACTGCTTCCTCCATGAGAGTTCACACTGACGGTCTGTCATACCTTCATTCATGTTCTGCTCACCTGTATTTTTTGTATCTTGTATCTCGTACATCTGTGTGATCCATAATAGATGTACAGCCTGGGCAGTACATCAATAACCTGCCTGGTGAGGAATGCTAAGAGAAAGGTGTATTTATTTTTGCCGTTTCATGTGAGCAAGACTAAATACTCAGTGTGTGAACCACAGGAGGGTCTTAGACCTTTCATTTAATACCTAGAGCCCCCAGATTTGGGGGATCTTACAAAAGGAGCAGTTTATTTATTTTATGTTTGTCTGTGCTGTTAATGGTATTTCAATGTTGAAAGTTACATCTGATAGCAATGATGAGTCAGATCCTGGTATGGATACAGGAGCCACCCCAGCAAATTAATACAAAATTCTAAATACGGACTGATGAACACACAATAAAATGCCTTCAACAGTCTTTTACTGCATATTTACTGCAAATGTGATTGGGTTTATTTTTTTATTATACATTGTTACGTCCCCGCCCGAGTGGGACCCAACATAATATAAAAGGAAAGGGGAAGTGGATGGGAGAAGGCGAATAAAACAGCTCACGTAATGAATTGACTATGTTTGACATTTATTTTAACACTGACAATGAAATTACAACGAGACCATTTGCAAACGTACAAACAGTCGAACACCAAGACTAACACGACAAAACATAAGACATTACCTAAACGAACTAACGTGCAAACAATACTCACACACACGAGTACGCTCTGACTAACAGATCTGAACCTCACTACTGAGTTTGTAACAAGACAAGTGATCAAAAGGTTTTACGAAATGGTGAACTGTTCACGTAAAATCCCAGTTCACGCCTGAGTAAGGCTTTTCCGGTCCTTATAAACCGGATGAAGTGATTGGCTGACGCGTCTCAGCTGGCGCACACCATACGTCATCAGCCAACATCTAGGGATCACCTAGGGAGTGTCAAACGGCACCTCAGGGCCGTAACATACAGTGGGTACGGAAAGTATTCAGACCCCTTTAAATGTTTCACTCTTTGTGTCATTGCAGCCATTTGCCAAAATCAAAAAAGTTCATGTTATTTCTCATTAATGTACACTCAGCACCCCATCTTGACAGAAAAAAACAGAAATGTAGAAATTTTTGCAAATTTATTAAAAAAGAAAAACTGAAATATCACATGGTCATAAGTATTCAGACCCTTTGCAGTGACACTCATATTTAACTCACATGCTGTCCATTTCTTCTGATCCTCCTTGAGATGGTTCTGCTCCTTCATTGGAGTCCAGCTGTGTTTAATTAAACTGATTGGACTTGATTAGGAAAGGCACACACCTGTCTATATAAGACCTTACAGCTCACAGTGCATGTCAGAGCAAATGAGAATCATGAGGTCGAAGGAACCGCCCAAGGAGCTCAGAGACAGAATTGTGGCAAGGCACAGATCTGGCCAAGGTTACAAAAGAATTTCTGCAGCACTCAAGGTTCCTAAGAGCACAGTGGCCTCCATAATCCTCAAATGGAAAAAGTTTGGGACGACCAGAACTCTTCCTAGACCTGGCCGTCCAGCCAAACTGAGCAATCGTGGGAGAAGAGCCTTGGTGAGAGAGGTAAAGAAGAACCCAAAGATCACTGTGGCTGAGCTCCAGAGATGCAGTAGGGAGATGGGAGAAAGTTCCACAAAGTCAACTATCACTGCAGCCCTCCACCAGTCGGGGCTTTATGGCAGAGTGGCCCGACGGAAGCCTCTCCTCAGTGCAAGACACATGAAAGCCTGCATAGAGTTTGCCAAAAAACACATGAAGGACTCCCAGACCATGAGAAATAAGATTCTCTGGTCTGATGAGACCAAGATTGAACTTTTTGGCGTTAATTCTAAGCGGTATGTGTGGAGAAAACCAGGCACTGCTCATCACCTGCCCAATACAATCCCTACAGTGAAACATGGTGGTGGGAGCATCATGTTGTGGGGGCGTTTTTCAGCTGCAGGGACAGGACGACTGGTTGCAATTGAAGGAAAGATGAATGCGGCCAAGTACAGAGATATCCTGGAAGAAAACCTCTTCCAGAGTGCTCAGGACCTCCAACTGGGCCGAAGGTTCACCTTTCAACAGGACAATGACCCTAAGCACACAGCTAAAATAACAAAGGAGTGGCTTCGGAACAACTCTGTGACTGTTCTTGACTGGCCCAGCCAGAGCCCTGACCTAAACCCAATTGAGCATCTCTGGAGAGACCTGAAAATGGCTGTTCACCAACGTTGACCATCCAACCTGACAGAACTGGAGAGGATCTGCAAGGAAGAATGGCAGAGGATCCCCAAATCCAGGTGTGAAACACTTGTTGCATCATTCCCAAGAAGACTCATGGCTGTACTAGCTCAAAAGGGTGCTTCTACTCAATACTGAGCACAGGGTCTGAATACTTATGACCATGTGATATTTCAGTTTTTCTTTTTTAATAAATTCGCAAAAATGTCTACATTTCTGCTTTTTTCTGTCAAGATGGGGTGCTGAGTGTACATTAATGAGAAATAAAATGAACTTTTTTGATTTTGGCAAATGGCTGCAATGACACAAAGAGTGAAAAATTTAAAGGGGTCTGAATACTTTCCGTACCCACTGTATATGCTGGCATTGAAAGTCATCCTACCTCTGCTCACTGTAGCTGTAGGATGTAGGGTACCAGCACAGGAAGACACTGTTTGATGTGTGGCATCGCAGTGGGGTGGTGGACAGCATGCTGAAGGACAGGCATCAGGAGGAGCTCCACAAGACCAAAGTCAACCATGTGAGTGACATCACACACTACTGACCTTGGGGTGGAATTTAAAGCCATAGTCTGTTTAAATTTTACTCCAGACTAGGGCTGTGAAATTGTTTATTTTTTAATATTGTATGTTATGACCAGAGATCTCAGACAGATGATTGGATCACCTCCAACAGCAAATGGGGGAAGAACCTCAAATTTTATCTACCAACACTTTCTTAATGCCAGGTTTGAGCTGTTCTCACCTGCTGCCAATAAGCCTTATTTTAATGCAATTCAATTTTATTTGTATAGCGCCAAATCACAATACAAATCATCTCAAGGCACTTTACAAAAACTAGAACTAAAAACCCAACAATTCCCTTATGAGCAAGCACTTGGTGACAGTGGAGAGGAAAAACTCCCTTTAACGGAAGAAAAAACCTCCAGCAGAACCGGGCTCAGTTTGGGTGGCCATCTGCCTCGACCGGTTGGGGTGAGTGGATAGAGCAGAGAGAAAAGAACAGCAACAATAAACAACAAATAGACACTGCAGGTTGGTGGGACCAGTAACTGCACATCAGCGATATACAGCTCCAGGACCAGGGACACCTGCAGAAGGTACAGAGAGAACAGAGAGAGAGGGATAGAGCACAAACTAGGGGAGAGAGAGAGCACAAGGTTAGTGACATTCAATGGTGGAATATACATGTGAGGGGGGAGGAGAGGAAGAGAGGGGAGGGGAAGGGAAAGAGGGGGGAGGGGGGTTAGGGTAGGGGAGCTCAGTGCACCGATGGTCCTCGGGCAGTCTAGACCTATAGCAGCATAACTAAGGGATGGTTCAGGGTTGCCTGAAGCCAGCCCTAACTATATGCTTTGTCAAAGAGGAAGGTTTTAAGTCTACCCTTAAAAGTACAGAGAGTGTCTGCCTCCTGAACCCAGACTGGGAGCTGGTTCCACAGGAGAGGAGCTTGATAACTAAAGGCTCTGCCTCCCAGTCTGCTTTTGGAAACTCTGGGAACCACAACTAGACCTGCACTCTGAGAGCGAAGTGGTCTATTGGGATAATATGGTACTATGAGGTCTTTAAGGTATGAAGGAGCTTGATAGCTTGATTATGAAGGGATTTGTATGTGAGAAGAAGGATTTTAAATTCTATTCTATATTTTACAGGGACCCAATGAAGAGAAGCTAATATAGGAGAAATATGATCTCTCTTGCTAGTTCCTGTCAGGACTCTGGCAGCGGCATTCTGGATTAATTGGAGGCTTTTTATGGAGATATTGGGACATCCAGATAGTAATGAGTTACAGTAATCGAGCCTTGAGGTAACAAATGCATGGACTAGTTTTTCTGCATCATTTTGAGACAGGATGTTCCTAATTTTGGAAATGTTGCACAGGTGAAAGAATGCAGTTCTAGAGATTTGTTTTATGTGTGAGTTAAAGGACATGTCCTGGTCAAAAATAACTCCAAGGTTTTTTACAGTAGTGCTGGAGGCCAGGGCTATGCCATCTAGAGTAGCTATAATTTTCGAAAAGTTATTTCTGAGATTTTTTGGCCCAAATATAATGACTTCTGTTTTCTCCAAGTTTAAAAGTAAAAAGTTACTGGTCATCCAGGCCTTGATGTCAGTTAGACAGGCTTGAAGTCTGGTTAACTGGTTTGTGTTAACAGGTTTAATTGATAGATATAACTGAGTGTCATCTGCATAGCAGTGGTAATTAATAGAGTGCTTCCTAATGACATATCCTAAAGGAAGCATGTACAGGGTGAACAGAATCGGTCCTAGCACGGAGCCTTGTGGAACTCCATAACTAACTTTTGTTCGTGTGGAAGGTTCATCATGAACATGAACAAACTGGAATCTGTCCGATAAATAGGATTGGAACCACTTTAACGCTGTTCCTCTGATACCAATCACATGCTCCAGTCTCTGTAATAAGATGTTGTGGTCAATGGTGTCGAATGCAGCACTAAGGTCTAGGAGGACAAGTATTGAAACAAGTCCATTATCTGAGGCTAAGAGAAGATCGTTGGTAACTTTCAACAGTGCTGTTTCTGTACTATGATGTGCTCTAAATCCTGATTGGAAATCTTCAAATAGTTAATTCCTGTGTAAGTGGTCTGATAGCTGCTTAGCAACAGCTTTTTCTAGGATTTTAGAAATAAATGGCAGGTTGGATATTGGTCTATAATTAGCCAAGACTCTTGGATCAAGACTAGGCTTTTTGAGTAATGTTAAGTCACTAATGACGGAAACGGAGAGGACCCAAAGGCAGATTCAAAAACAGAGTCAGTTTATTATAACACAAATTCACTGGAGGTTAATCCACACATAAAACTCTCCAGGTGCTCAGGACAGTCTTTCCTGAAAGTACAGGGCGACGAATGCCTGGATCAGACTGCGTGGCTCCCAGGCGACAGGGGAAGGCACACCCCAGGAACTGCTGACATGCAGGGACCTGGAGAAATAGAGAACAGGTAAGTTTTTGGCTGAGCTGATCCTTTCACTGAGTGAAGCTGGCGAGAGGCTACCGCGTGTAGATAACGGGAAGAACTGGCGACGCTGGAGAGGTGAACCGGAGCCTTTATTGACGATGGTGAGTAATTGGGACCAGGTGATGCTCATCAGCAGCAACTGTCTCTTGTGGCACACCTGCAGACAACACACCCTGAGGTAGAAAGGAGACAAGGTAATTAGGAGGACTGGTACTGCCGCCTCCTGACAAGTAAAGGTTTGATTACTGCAGTCTTAAAGGCCTGTGGTACGTAGCCTGATACTAGAGATACATTTACCAAGTTTAATAAAGAATGAGTTCATTAATGACAGGGTGCCTTTAACCAGTCTAGTCGGGATGGGGTCTAAGAGACACGTTGATGATTTCGATGAAGCAACTACTGATGTAAATTCAGAGAGATCTATGGGAGAGAAGCAGTCTAAACATAACTGAGGTCCTACAGATGATTCAAGAGCTACTGTAGTAGAAGATTCATTTATTGCAGGTATAGGAAGCATCTGCTGAATTTTATCTCTAATAGTTGTGATTTTATTTGTAAATAAACATAAATTCATCACTGCTGAGAGCTAAGGGAACACTGGGCTCAACAGAGCTGTGACTTTTTGGGGGGCCACAGAATCAAGCGTTTCATGCAGTGAGGTTACAGCGCTGTCAACAACATGATCAATTTGGTAGGGAGTGGGATTGAAGCAGCTGCCCTCCACTATGTTTATACTTGGCATAGATGTAAATAAAGATGGAATCATTTTCTTAAATTTATTAACAGCGTTGTCGGATAAACATCTGCTGTAGTGGAATTTTCTTCCAAACGCTGCATGATCCATCATTTTAAATTCAAAAGTTATTAAAGAATGATCTGACAAAACAGGATTTGGGGGAAAAACTATTAGATGTTCAATTTCGACACCATAGGTCAGAACAAGATCAAGGGTGTGATTGAAACAGTGGGTGGGTTTATTAACATTTTGAGTGAAACCAATTGAATCTAATATAGAAATATAGCCGCAAGCGGCGATGATCGGCCCTCGCCTCGAGCGGACCGCCTCCCCCGGCACACCGCCCCCGCGAGCGACCCGCGGTCGAAGCCGAGCTCAAACCGCGGAGCCGACCTGAAACAGCAGCAGTTGAAAACACAGCTGCACATTTCCAGACGAACGGAGACACAAAAGCACACAGATACACATATTAACACATCAACAAACACATTCAGCCACACAAAACGTCACACACACCCGTGGACACAGACAGAGCAGCAAAGCTCCAAATTTATCATTGTAAAAGTTCATTTGACTGGATGCAGAATTTAGACCACATACAGCCACACATACAGGCACACATACAGACACACATACAGAGACACATGAATGCAGGAGCAAAAGTAGAAGGCCTTAAGTTTAAAACACTTTTAATTTTAAAACATCCCATGCTGATTGTGAGCCATTGCCACAGAAAGTGTGGAAAATAGAGCTCCACGGCCATCTAATGGCAGAACTGAGGATGTGTTCCCAAACAACACTCAAGTCAAGTCTGTTGATTCATTGTCACAGAAAGAATGTGGTACATGGAGCTCTACTGCCATCTTTTGGCAAAACAGAGGACGTGCTCCCAAACAACACTCAAGTCAAAAGTCTGTTGTTCAAAAGAGTGAAACCAAAGTGCAACAGTTGTAAACACACATTTCCAGATGTCCTGAGACACAAAAACACACTGACACACATATTAAGACATTAACAGAATAAGTCCCCAGGCCACAGAAGAGATGAAAAGCTCACGTGTTACAACATCACGGTGAAAAGAGTATTGTCTCTCAGAAAACACAAGATTTATTCAATGCCAAAGTGAAACTGTGGATCCACTGGCAGCCTTTTAAGTGAGAGGAGAATTTGCACCCGGAAAGGTGAGGTGTGTGGGATTTTAACTGCTGCAGAGGTCACATCTCTACGGCCACAGTGATACAGACACATACAGACACACATACAGACACAGAAATGCAGGACGGCAGCAGCATGAGACATTTATTTAGAGAATTTGCACCCGGAAAGGTGAGGTGTGTGGGATTTTAACCTCTGCAGAGGTCACATCTCTGCAGCCACAGTGATACAGGCACATACAGACACACATTCAAACTTGAAGGCCCTTACAAAGGCAGCGCCACTGCACCTATTGTGACTTTGATCGGTCACGTGGGTTCAGGCCTGCGGGGAGTGTAAGTGATTCAAATGTGACAACACAGCATTTGCATCTTTAAGTGTAAAACCCATAGGAAATGAATGGTGGGTGTGTGTCATCTCCAAGGCAAGAGCGTGGAAAATAGAGCATGGCTCTCATTGGCTTTTTTGCTCAGAATGCCATAAAGGATTTGTGTGCAAACTTTGGTCCATTTCTGACAAACTAAATGTGTATTTCTCAATACAAATGTATGCAAATATTCACATTGTTATATAGGGGGCGCTATAGGGCCTACAGTGATTTTGTTCAATCACCTGGACTCAGGCCCCCGGGGTCTACAATTCATCAATTGGTCCGATTCCAATCCGACCATGCGTGTGAGAGTTATTACAAGTTGAAGAACTGGCGGCGAGCCAAAAGCCTAGGCCAAATTGCAGCGCCCGCCAAAGGAAAACCGTAATACTTATTCAAAAAATTTGGATAACTTTTGCAGCCCCATGGGTCTAGGTGACTCTGGCCAAAAATGAGCTCGATCGGTCAAAATCCCAAGGAGGAGTTCGAAAGAATACGAGGTGAGCAAAATCAACGAACTCAGTGACCTCGAGATAAACTCCCAGCTGGTGGACTTCCTGTCGGTCACACGACCTGGACACAATAAGCTTTTTTGCTTGGCCTTACATGAGGAAGAGATGTGCCAAAGCTGGTGACTGTACGATGAAAAAAGTGTCACATGACCTCCCATAGGCCCAATGTATCTCGACCTCTGTCGGGGGCGCCGCAGAGCCATTCTTTTGAGGTCGTTCATGAAACCCATAAAATATCAAATTGTGACGCGATTCTGAGGGGGGTGCAAAGTTTGGTGAGTTTTCACACACGTTCAGGGGGTCAAATAAGGCTGTAAAGGTCAAAGAAGAATAATAACAAAAAAAAAAAAAAAAAAAAAATAATCCTAGCAGTTTCCAGGCCCACGGCCGCGCGACAGCGACACACTATACATTTTCGGAAACGTCTAACGCCCAGTAACGTCATGGTGGGGTGCGGGGAGACAGAAAACGATGCCAGAAACCGCCCCCCCCGCTTATTCGTCCCTTGCCCATTCAGCGATTATAATAGTCCCTGCGCTTGGACCTCGGTCCTTGCTCGGGCCTAATTAAATGCAGTGCTGAGGCTGTTATTTTCAACATCTACATGAATGTTAAAATCTCCCACTATAATAACTTTATCTGATCTAAGCACTAGATCAGACAGGAAGTCAGGGAATTCAGTTAAAAACTCTGAGTAAGGGACAGGTGGACGGTACACAATAAGTAGAACTGGTTTTTGTGTTTTCCAGTTTGTATGTGAGAGACTAAGAGTGAGGCTCTCAAATGAGTTATAACTGTTCTGAGGATGAAAGTTTAATAATAAGTTTGAGTGGAAGATTGTAGCTACTCCTCCACCTCGACCTGTGCTTCGAGGAACATGATAATTTTTATGACTGAGGGGGGTTGATTCATTCAGACTGACATATTCATCCTGCTGTAACCAGGTTTCAGTAAGATAAAGTAGGTCAATTTGGTGATCAGTTATCAAATCATTTACTAACAGAGATTTAGATGAAAGGGACCTAATATTTAATAATCCACATTTGACAGTTCTGTTTTTCTGTTCAATAAGAGGAGTGGTCTTAATTTTTATTAAGTTTTTATGAATAACTCCTCTTCTGTTAACTTCTAATTTATTTGATTTATATGTTCGAGGGGCAGACACAGTCTCTATGTGGTTTGAGGGGGGCGGTGGCTCTAAGGAAACTGCAGAGAGGCGTTTTAGACTGAGTCTCTGCGTCCCGGTCCCCACCCTGGATTGTCAGGCTTTAGGTCGGCTAATAAACTCGGTCAAATTTCTAGAGATGAGAGCTGCACCATTCAAAGTGGGATGGATGCCGTCTCTCGCTACCAGACCGGGTTTTCCCCAGAAAGTGGCCCAATTGTCTATGAAGCCCACATCGTTTGCTGGACACCACCTAGACAGCCAGCGACAGAACGACGACATGCGGTTAAACATGTCATCGCTGGTCAGATTGGGGAGGGGTCCAGAGAAAACTACGGAGTCCGACATTAATTTAGCAAAGTTACACACCGACTCAACATTAATTTTAGTGACCTCCGATTGGCGTAATCGGGTGTCATTGCTGCCGACGTGAATAACAATTTTCCCATATTTCCGATTAGCCTTAGCCAGCAGCTTCAGATTTGACTCGATGTCGCCCGCTCTGGCCCCAGGAAACATTTGACTATGGTTGCTGGTGTCTCTATTTTCACGTTCCTGACTATGGAATCGCCAATTATCAGAGTCGGTTTCTCAGCGGGTGTGTCGCTGAGCGGGGAAAATCTATTAGAAACGTGAACAGGCAGGTGATGAGCCGTGGGCTTCTGCTTAGGAGTACGTTTCCGTCGGACCGTCGCCCAGGCTAATTCTCCGGGCTGCTCCGGAGCTGCCCTTGGACCGCTAACAGACCCTGAGCTCGGTGGCTCCACACCAGCTAACGGGGCTGGGATAGCTGGCTTTTGTTCGAAGGTGCGGAGCCGCGCTTCCAAATCAGTGATCCTCGCCTCCAAGGCTAACAGAACCTTACACTTATTACAGGTATCATTATCGCTAAAGGAGGCAGAGGAATAACTAAACATGTGGCACACCGAGCAAGAAAGAGAGGGAGAGGGAGAGGCCATGTTAGCTAAGCTAACTAGCTAGCTAAGCTAACCGGTAGGCTAACGAGCGCTAAGTCAGGAAATAGCAATAAATACCGGTCAAAATAGAAAGGTACTTGACTAGTACCGGAATGTAGCAGTTAATGAATTGTTTAGAGTTTAGTTAGTTTTTAGGTGTGTTAAACTATAGCTAGTCTGTTGCTAGTCTGTAGACGAACTATGCAACACACACAACACGACACGCTTTCTCTGACAGTATGCTTACACAGTTGTCAGGAAAAGTAATGACACTGCAGTTTCTTGGGATTCTGCATAAAATGGTCATGAAATATGATCTAATCTTCACCAAAGCCAGAAATATCAACAAAATCAATATGAAGAAGCTGATAAAACACCTGTCATGATCTTTCATGTCTTTATTTACTGGCTATATTGGCCATCTCTCTCTCTCTCTCTCTCTCTCGCTCTGTTACAAACACGATGGCTGTCAGTAATTAGACATACAGTCGAATTACGTGCATGAATTTCATGCATCAGAGATGGGTGTCACATGTGCGCCTAATCAGCTGGCTGTGGTAGCCAGATGCTCTGGACCTTGGAGTGCATTGCAGGGTTTTGTCAGATTGCCGAGTTGGTGCAATACTAAGATGTTTTACCTCTATACTGTTTGCTGCACCTGGGACCTACGGGGCACCTTTAATTGTATTGCTGTTACACTTCAGATCTCCATCAGACATATCTAGTGGTTACATGTGATACACAAAATGCTATAGCTTGCACTAAGAAATTGTTCGCATATACTGTACTGTGTATAATTAGAATCACGTCGACTGTGAATCAACTACAAAGAAGCTGAATTAAGGCCTTCTCTGATATGATGTGTTGCATCTCTCAGGTGGTCACCTGTCCAAATGCCTCCTTTACCGACTTGGCTGAAATTGTGTCAAGAATCGAACCTGTGACGAGCACTTTAATCAATGGTTAGTAACATTGAAATCATAAGCTAATAATTAGCATGCGCTTATCATTATTAGCTAATATTCAAGCATGCTTTTGATTTACAGTTATAGCCCAGACTTGTATGTGATTATATCAAATCTCTAATAAAGATAAGAACCTGATGGTCCTGATGATATTGGCAAGTGTCTTTTTGTCCAAAAATACTCAAATGCTCTCCTTTGACAAGTTACATAAATAATAATAATAGATTGTGATTTAAAATGGGACAAAATGATAATGTCCCTTGACTGTCTTCAGAGGAACCGTCTGATGAATACCAGACAGACTATGATGAGGAGGCAGTGGAAAGTGCGCTGTCTGACTTTGAGGCAGTCAATGCTGGCAGCCAGCAAACTGAGGGAGAGGAGACAGCAGACAATGAAACAGTATGTTATTACGTGTTTTAAGTTAATGTAATGAAGTCTGTGTGGAAGTAAAGCTATATCATAACCATCATAACCCATAACCTGACAGCCACAGAGATGCTAATTTTAACCTTTTGTCTTTTGCACAGGATGAAGAAATTCCAGTACATATTCAGCACCGAACAAAGAACGTGCCACATAATGCAAGATCATGACTGCTTATCAGGGCTTCTGACCATGGTCCACAACACAACACACACACACATATATGTGTATATATATATATATACACACACACACAAACACGATTGCAGTATTTATGTACCCTTTGAACAATGCACTGAGTTTGCATTATCTAACATGTAGCTGATACTCTTATCTAAGGAACAGTCAGGTAGCATGTTCAGTGTCTCAATCCAGGACACATGAACAGAGCACCAAACTGGTACGGATGCAGTAACTGACTCAAACCTACTAAAGAGTATGTGTTTTGTTTTGTTTTTTTCCACTTCATATGGAAAATGTGCTTTGAAATGTTTGACAGTTTTATTCGTAGTTGCTTCCTGATATAGATTCAAAAAACACTATTGTGTGTTTCATAATGTTTACATAAAAGAAAAACAGCATATATATGTTTTGTGCATGCAGTGCACTTCAAGTACAGCGTTGCCCACTGTACTTACCAACATGCAGTTAATAATCAATGAATGACAATGAAAGAATTTCTTTGGGTTCAGAGCAGGGGTATCTGAACACTACATGTGTGAACATGATAATGTGAACAGTTACTCTAATAAGCTTTTTCTTACATGCAAATCATGCACATTAGAGATATATCTTGAGTGTATTGCTTACATGAAGGCTGACTAGTTAGGCAAGTATTTCAATAATAACATAAATACTGCAGTGCAGTTTTTTTGGTATTTTCTTTTCACCTTAACCTGTGCCTTTTCTCACTGAGCTTGTCAAACATGCTAACCAGGGCAGGAGGAGGAACCAGGAATATTCTTTATGGCAGCTATTTTAGCTGTTTCAATGTTACACTAGCTTTCATACTATACTAAACACTTTTTAAATGGATATGGTTACATCATATACAGTTAATATGTAGTATGGAATCGGGATGCAGCATAGGTTTAATTAAGATTTAAATAATGACCTGTAGCCACAGTTCAATCAGGAAGACTAATTTTGTGCCTGTCAGTCAGAGAGTAATGACTATGTGATGAGGTGCTGAGCTTGATTATTACAGAAGACACAAGAGGTTCTAGGCTCATCTGACTTTTGACAATAGGAGTTTTCTGAAGTCTGGAGTTCTCCTCTTGCTTTATAAACTGGAATAAAGTAGTTGTTAAAGTTGACTTTGTAGACCTTCCTGGCCTGTGACTTGGAATTTCTTGCTTGACTATTTGTTTACTTTAAGAGCCATACTTTGACATGCCATCTCTTCCTCCAGCCAATTTGCAAAATTAATGAGATTATAAGGGTCGCAGTTCTGGCATGTCTGGAAAAGTTGTCCACATGTCCACCTAAAAGTTTACTGAGCAGTTGATGGACATGTAATGCACATGCACACTCCTTGGCTCATTCATTATGACCCCAAGACTAATGCATACCAACCAGAGCTCTGATCAATACAGCAAACTGGCTGAACCCCCAAGAGTACCCTGTAACTATAGTTGGAATGTTCTAGATGGAAGCAGTTGTTCTTAATATCCACAGATCGGGCTTGGCCACATTTCTTCTGGAGAGCCTTCACAAGACCTAATAGCGTAAGGCTGAGGATGATGAGCATATGCTAAGGCCAAATGACAGTTTCAAATGGTCCAACAGAATGCCATTATTTTGCTCAGTTTCATTTGGTGGTAGCAGGTTTTCCAGGGCCATGTTAAGCTTTGCAAACTCCGAGGGGTCATCTCTTTTAAAGTAAAGGAAGGACAGTTGTTAGAATAAGGGCATTGTAAATTGCTAACTGTGTTATGAGAATTGTCATTTTGCAGACAGATTTATGTAAAGGGTGCAACCAGGCATATCACAGTCAAGGATGTTCTCTGTTTTTCTGTGTAAATCACCAAGACATGTAAAGATATGGATGTGAACTCTGTATGAACTTTGAAGTTAACCTATGTTTCAACTCTCCCCTATTGTGTAAAGTGAGACAGTGCCTGGAAGTCATGTAACCACCTCCAGATATAAATTAAAGTGTTCTGAGCGGGCTCGTGGCTGCAGCCGGGGATAGCACCAAGTGTGCATCTCCTAAAAGTCACGAGCTCAACCTAGAAAAGAAAGTCTCTGTGTAGATGTTTGATTAGAACCAACATTTATTGGTGTTTCCGCCCGGTTTCCAATACAGCATCAACGGTGAAGAGGAGGACGAGGACGCTGGAAAACTGTGCACAGTCGGTCCCATAGGGGATCGAGGAAAATCCACCCTCGTGAATTCGACGGGAGGTCGGTGTCTACTCGCCTGAAAAGATCCTCTTCACTTCTGCTGCTTGACGGAAGCCGGACAAGAGACGTATCTGCAGAAATAGGTGAGCTGCGTTGACTTCTATGTCTGGGACATAGCAGTGTCAGGGACACTAGAAAGCAGCTGTAAGTTCGTCAGGGACGAAACCTATGTCAGGGACATAGCAGTGTCAGGGACACTAGAAAGCAGCTGTAAGTTCGTCAGGGACGAAACCTATGTCAGGGACATAGCAGTGTCAGGGACACTTGAAAAGTAAAAGCGCTATTCGTCAGGGACGAAAAGAAAGTATCAGGGATACTGAAACACGTGTGAGTGAATGAGAGCGTGTGAGTGAATGAGAACGTGTGATTGATGGTAGTTGACGGACTATTGTCGGCTGAATAGAGCAGCGTCACTACCTATTTAAACTGTGTATTTTGTTGGGCACAAGTAAAAATTGAAAAGTTGAGTGTGGTGGACGGCTGTATCCGCAGGTAATTAGTACCTGTAGAAGCTTGATACAGTGGACGATCCCCGCGCTGTTGTGACTGATCGTTTGCTTGTGCCAAAGTTGCAACTATGGGAAAGGGGAACAGTAAACCCCAATTAATGGGGGATCCTAAATTTATGAACACTTATTCTCCTGGATCAGCGAGATATTTAGGAGAATGGAGGGAAAAAGTATGAGTTTCCTGGAAAATTGGAAACCTGCGCATGCGATAAATTGGTAACTCAGTTAAAAGCAGAAATGGCCATAGTAGAACCTAGGAAAATTGATAAATTTAAATTGCAGCTCATTGAGGCAGTAAAGTGGCAAGAGCAAGCTGAGAAGAGAAGAGATAAAAGTCCCTCATAGCAGCCCTCCAGGAGGAGCCAGCTGATTTTGTAGGGTGCCCACAAGCGTTAATTCAACAAGAAGAAGCAGCGGCTGCTGCACCTGTGACGGGGGCAGCGAAGGCAGCCGCGATCCCGCCTCCTACGGCTGGACCTGCCCTAACCAGTCCTAGCCACACTAGATCAGGAAATCTGTATGGTCCTTTAGTTGATGAGGTCCAGGGACTGGCAGAGGCTATGTCAAAATTAAGTCCGTTTAGGGACCTCCAGGGCGATGGGTCAAGGATGGGGCCCCGTCCTGATCCGCCGCCCTGGCCACCATTGACTGACCCAGCCAGCATCTTTCCAGCCATAGAGGTGCCTAACCCTCATTTTGGAGTAGGGAATGATAACAGGCCACTTCTCCTGGTAAGGAGACCGTGGTCTTGTAAGGAGCTAGAGGATGCAGTAAAAGGGCTAGGGGACCCCCTCGCTAATGTTCGTTAATGGCTAGAAAATCAGCAACAACTTAGACAAACTTACAATTTGGACGGGCAGGAGATTGACTCAGCGTGCAGGAAAGCTTTAGGACACAGATATGGAGGAGTGAGGGGAGGATATACAGGGCAGACTCCAGGGGGGGAAGTTTTGGCCCCCGGAGTCCCAGCCTTAGACAACCAAGTTACATTGCTGACAGATAGAGTAAAAAATGCATTTGTTAAACCTCCTGATTACCAAGCTATTGCCCAATGTAAACAAAAAGAAGGTGAGGATGTGCAGGACTATAGAGGACGGCTAGAGGAAGTGTTTAAAGCAAACAGTGGTTTGGATCCCTCTGACACTGTCGCTTCCCCCTATCAGCAACAACTGAAGCAGGCCTTGCTGAGTGGGTTTCTTCCGTCCATCACTCACCACATCCGAAAGCTAAATATTAATACACCCACAGATGGAGTGACTCAAATAATGAATTATGCACAGCATGCCCAAGACTTACAGAAACATAAATCAGAACAACAATCAAAAGCTGCAGTGTTTGCACTACTGGATGTCATGGGTGACAGGGGGAGAGGAGGTCCTTCACAGTACAACAGGAGAGGATTCAGAGGAAGAGGCAGAGGTAGAGGGAGCTCAGGAAGAGGTTCTGGAAATAGGAAATGGAAGGATGATGTATACTATAATGTGTAGATGTTTGATTAGAACCAACAACAGTCTTTCAATGTGAGCTGACCTAGAGAGCTGCACAGGCGTTGAGGATGGAGCAGGCATCTGAGAGCCAGTAGCATTACAGTATGGAAGCATGAGTCATAACTGGGATATATGAGGCCACCTGATTATCTTCTGCCTGTGAATACCAGGAGACTAGGACAAAAATTGAGAGCATGCGACATGTAGGTTACCATAGCGTTTCAACAGAGAAAGCTTAAGTGAAGATAAATATGAATTATAGCAATGGTGGAGTAAAAAATAATAATTAATTCAACAATATGGTAAAGCAATAAACTTACAGATTCTCAAAGCAACAATCCACTCAGGAATCCAGTGCAATGAGAGGGGTACCAGCCATGCGCACACACAGACCAGAGGACATGTGGCAACGTGATCACTAGTAATGTACAGGTGAAGCAAAATATTTCCTAAGACATGTTTTCTTAAAATAATACTCCATTTCTCAAAACCCTAAATTCAAACTTCTATGTCCAGTTAAAACCATGTAATGCTTCATCTAAACCAGACTTTGGCTTCAGACATCACACAAAGGCCTTTAAATACACAGACACTATAGAACAGCCAAGGCACCTTGCTGAGACTGATTCAAAACACTACTACAAAAACCTTACTGTATCAAGTTATGGCACTTTTCCCCCAGACCAGCATCTTTACATGACCCCAATATAAAAACACAAGACAGTTTTTTATTCCTCCTAGTTAAAATGAAATTGAGTGAAATACATATACCGCAGCTGAAAAGAACATAGACAAAGATAGACATAGATAAAGACAAAAATATGTATTTACCCAGTTTGTACATAAAGCTCTCATCTCTGGTCTGGTCCAGACTATGTCGGAATTCCTTCTAATAAACCTGATTCATCACCAACCTTTTCCACTGAAAGATGTGGTCAATTGTTGAAATGCTGACTGCATCAGTGCCTCAGAATATTGATTGACATGTCTTCAGCCTCCATTAGCTGGTCTTTGCTCTGTTCTGCAAAATAGCCATGAGATTACTGTAACCCATCCATTTCACAAAATAAGAGCGTACAGTAGTATGTAGTCTACAGTATGAGAGAGGAAACATGTATAGGGACACATAAGTGCTGTAACAGTGCAGAGTACAGCACTTCAAAGTTACAGTAGTGCACAGTATGTAAACTATCTACCTATTTTCATCTCTGAAGGTCCAGATTATAGACGTATATAGTATAGAAGTTACTTTGAAGCAGCTCACATTTGACTGCACACTTTGCCCAACTTCCCTAATGGGCAAGGACAAGGTCAACTGGAGTTGCATGAATTATTCAGAAAGTATTTGTTTTCATTGCCTTTCCTCTACCATGTGTGTCCTCCTTATGGGCTTACTGTTTCACGACAAGTGAACTGACCCACTGGCCTTTGTCTATCTCATGGCGTTTCCAACGGGGAATTGTGTGTTAATGATTGAGTGTGATGACTTGAATTAATCATACCAATGCCAGTGCTTTTTAAATGCAGACACTGACATGTGAAACAATTTTGTGTGTAGTTGTTCACACAATGTTCAACAAATCTCATGTGAAAATGGGAACTGTGTGTTTTTAGTTGTAGGAAATTAGTCTGTCTTTTGGTAGATGGCATTATAGTTTGGGATCTTTAATTAACAAACCTGGTTATAGTGTGTAAGCGTTCGAGAAAGACTATAATAGAAAGGATTTATTGTGACGTGGGGAAAAGGCAGTGCTGTAGTAGATGGAAGGGGAAAGGCAGGATAGTATCAGGAGTTCTTAATAGAAAAAGATTTGGGGGGGTATCTTCCTCATTCTGCTTGCCAGAATTAAATTATCTGCCAGTTAAGGTAACATCATGCTTTACAGAGCTGCTTTTTGTCCTTTTCAGTCATAATGGTTAAATGACTTCTTTGTGATTCATTGTTCATTATTTATTTTATGATTGGAAGGCAGAGTATAGTGACTTTTTAAATACAGAAAATGCTGATGCTAACCATTTTTGAATTGTATGGAAGACGTTACAGCCGTGTTACAGTAGTATAAACTTTACCTTTGTAAAATTGAATTCCTCATTTTCAGCTGTTATGACTTACCTGTTAAATTGTTAAACAAGACCCTATAATGATTTGGAATATTAATAGTGAGCAAATTGGTGATAACTGTAAGTTTTCTTTAATTTATACTTTGTTTGCTGAAAATGTGGAGAAACAAGTGTTCAGCTGAATGTGAAATTGTTTATTGCCATGTTTCAAATAAAATAGGTTCTTTCAGTTGTCAGTGGTTCAAGCAGTTTGTATATTAGTTTGTATATTCATCCAGTTTTCAAGTGGTCTACAACAAAAAGGTGCAGAACGAACAGAAATAGATACAAGAACTCTAAATAGCTACAGAGAATCAAATCAAGAACGTTATATTCTGCAAATTAAATGCACCACAAATGCGATACGATTATGTGACTACGGGTTCTAAAAAGTCGTGCTACAAAAAAATGGATTCCTCATCAATCGACGATGACCTTGTGTTGATCAAATAAGAAAATGTGAGGTGCACCCAATACAATGCACCAGAACAGTCGCTATGTTGCAACCAATCACACTCATCAGGCAGTGTATAATGCCAAGTATCTCTATTTTAGCAGGATAATAACAGAACAGATTCTCAGATAAATAGTAAGAAAACGCGTACAAGTATTATCTCCAGGGTAATGTAACAACGGGAAGATCCGGAGCCACAGTCGCAGCCCCTGGAGGGCGAATCCGCTTCTCCGACCCCTCGGGTCACGGGGCTCCCAGCAACTGGTAAGGAATGTGCCGCTTGCGAAGCAATCGGCCACCATGCGAACCGCGCGCGAGGAGAAAAGAGGAAAAGAGCCTTGGATGACGCCGGAATATATCACCTCCGGGGGTCATCCGGGGTCACACGTGACTTTGTTGGTATAAATACTCGAACTGCGCATGCGCGAAGGGAACATTCAGCGTTCAGAAACAGGAAGCTAACCAAAATAAGACGCCAGGCAGGGCTCAAAACCGGAAACCAGGTTCAGACCCTGATGTCACCTTTGAAGTATGACATAATGATGATGTCAGAATTGAAAGGGTACAGCTTCAGTGTAGTAGTAGTACGTTGAAACTTCTCTTCAAATACAGTTTCTATACAGAGAAAAGACACTAAAGACACTGACAGAGTGATAAACACAATGGAACCTATAGAGGACAGTAGATTTGACAGAATGGATGTTTTTCAACTTAGGTGGGAACTACGCAGGACAAAGAAAAATGAGCAATGGCTCCTGGACGAAAACAGTAAGATGCAAAAACAGCTTTCAGAACTTTCTGTAGCTGAAATGATTTTAAGACAAGAACAGAGTGAGATTCATGAACCAAAGAACCAAGCCGAGGAATATGAGTTGCAAATTGCCAAACTACAAAATGAACTAGATACGGCCAGAACTGACCTTAGGCTTGAAGAGGAAAAGAGAGCTCTTTCAGTGTCAGTTTCAGAGCAGAGAGTTCTGGATCTTGAGAAGCAATGCCAGGAGCTCGAGCAAAAATACTCCTTGGAGAAGATGCAGAGGGAGAATACGGAGAAAGAGTTAGAGACATCCAATTTAACTAAAGAGGAAAACAAAAATCTGACCCTGCTGGTCCAGCAAATGGATGATAAGGTGCAAGAACTGGAAATGTTAAAAAAGGATTACCTAAATCAAATAGAGGAACTGAAAGATCAGCTGAAATGGAGCGAAGCTAAAATTGACTCGAGAAATCAGGTGATTATTGAAATGAAAAAAGAGGCACAAAATTTCCAAATCGAGGAGGCTCAGCTGAAAATGTGTCAAAGGAAATTAAAATCCATGGAAGAAATAGCTGAGAGACGGGCAAATGAAAACTATAACTACAAAAAACAAGCGAATGCTGATAAGATCAAAATATATAAGTTGACCCAGGAGACAGCAACCTTAACGAAGAAAAACAAGAACTTAGTAATTTTACAGACAACAGCAGAACGTGAACTGGCCAAAACACAAGAATATACTAATTCTTTAATAAAGGAATTAGAAATCCGGAAAAAAGAGGCTGAGAAGCAGATTGACCTCGTGGTAGCCATGGAAAGACAAATTAACAAGTACAATGCACTAAAACGTTCGGTAAAACATAGTCAGGAATTAGAGGAAAGGGAAAGAAAGATCAGAAAACAGGAGCTAGTCCAGATGACAAATTCACTTAGTAAATCACAACAGAACTACAGAATGCAAGAAATACAGAAGGAAGCTGCCATTACTGAGAGAAAACTCTGTGCTCAAAATTTGTTCATGGCTCAGATAAAAATCACTAAGATGGCTGAAACAATTGAACAACTGAAGGCTAAACTCCACAGCGAGCATTGTGACTTCAATGCAAAGGACACAGAGTTGGTGAAGATTACAAAAAAATATGATTCTGTAAAGAAGCAGCTACAAGCAGCAACGATCAAGCTGAAACAAACAAAGGAAGCACTGGACCAGCATTTAGCCTCGGCTGACAAACAGAAGCTCCTGGTAGAGAAGGAGCTGTCCAGAATTGAAGAAGACAATAGGAAACTGGACAAAGAGGTTGGGCACTATAATCACGTGGTAGCACATCTGCAACAGAAGCTCAACATCCAGGAAACTGCGAAGATCATGCAAGAGAAGACTCTGAAAAACATGGAGGAGGAAGTCATTTCTCTCAAGCAGCACATCAAGAACCTTAACAATGAGCTCAGTATCAGGCACGTGGCATTAGTGAGGCACAAGTCACGCCGACAGACAACTAGGGATAAGACAAAAAAAAATCTTTACCCCCGTCTTGAGATGATAAAGGACCAGCTCCGTCAATACCAGTTATATGGGAGAAAAAAGCTTCAGGATATGAAAGACAGGGAGGCCCAGGACCTGAAGCAAATGCAAAAATACAGTGAGACACTACAGAAGCTCCAGAGATGTCAAAGGCAGAACAGCAGCCTCATCAAAAAGTCCATGGCATCACAAGGGCTCCTTGTGGCATACAAGGAAAATTACATGCATTTGCAAGAGGAGAACGAGAAGCTTAAAGATGAGTTGAAGAAGCATAAATTAGAGTGTATATGCAAATCAAGGTGCACTCTGTTGCCCCCTATTCCCAATAAGTCCCACTCAGAGCTCAAAAAAAAGGAACAGAGTGAGCACACATGTTTAGCACCCATCTCCACCAAGTCCTACTGTCAGTCTGCAGCCCAAACTAAGGTTTGCCGCCTCCCTCCCATCTCAAATGAGATCATAGTTAGTGGAAAACAGATATGTCCGCGCCTTCCTCACCTTTAAGCTTGTAGTGGCATCATCAGAATAAGATGTTGTTACTGTGTGGTAGGTTTGACTGTATGTGTGTGAATGGCTTCCATTTTATGCTTATACTTAAAATGTATATAAAAGTTATGTTAAAATATTTATTTGAAATAAATTTGCTGTACATATTTGATTTTGTCTCCTTCTTAAAAATATTTTTCATATACTTTAAATATATTCAAGTCTACTTTTATCTGAAATATTTGCATACAGTACACAGTATTGTCATATTCCTGTCAAGGAAAGGATGTGTTGTCAGGGCATTGAGCTTTTAACTTATGTTCCCAGAGAGTTCAGTCATATTAGGTGGCGGTGGGTATCTGCTTTAGTTTTTGAAAATGAAGACCACCACTGAGGGATAACACAGATTTCTAAATTTCTGAAGATTATTTCGTTCTCTTTCAGATTGTGTTTGTGGCCACTTGAACTTCTTGCACATTTATCTAAAATCCTGAGATTTGGGGAAAACTTGGTCTGATAGTGAGGAATGGTATCCATCCCACTTTGGATAGTGCGGCTCATGTCCTTTAACTCACACATAAAACAAATCTCTAGAACTGCCTTCTTTCACCTGCGCAACATTTCCAAAATTAGCAACATCCTGTCTCAGAATGATGCAGAAAAACTAGTCCATGCATTTGTTACCTCAAGGCTAGATTACTGTAACTCATTACTTTATTGTTGCTGTTCTTTTCTCTCTGCTCTATCCACTCACCCCAACCGGTCGAGGCAGATGGCCGCCCAAACTGAGCCCGGTTCTGCTGGAGGCTTTTTCTTCCGTTAAAGGGAGTTTTTCCTCTCCACTGTCACCAAGTGCTGCTCATAAGGGATTTGTTGGGTTTTTTTGTTTTTTGTAAAGTGCCTTGAGATGATTGTATTGTGATTTGGCGCTATACAAATAAAATTGAATTGAATTGAATTGAATTGAATTGAATTGAATTGAATTGAATTGAATAGAATACATAGCGAGCAGGTCTCCTTTCACAGAGGCAGCCAGGTTGTGCAGCCATGTTTCTACAGTAGCCCAGAACAGACAAACCAAACACTGGCTCTAGACAGGGAAATTTTGTTTTATTTCAATGGTCACTGTACTCTCCCTTGTGCCTGGAAACAGGAAGAATAGTGAAGGGCGATCATAAAAGTTGCATTCTGCAATATTACCACTAGATGCTGCTAAATCATTCACATTTTACACATTGTACCATTAATCACCTTTAATCTATTCACGTGGTTATTTTTATTTATGGTTAGACACCAGAGGGGTGACTCATCTAACCCACTAACTCAACCCATGCCATTCTCCCCTAAAAGTGTCTAGGAATACATATCAACATGTAATGAGTTTCTGTGGCTGTTTTATATTGTAGGTAAAGATCTTGCTTATTAAGATTGTCTCACTGTTCCTAAAATAGGTCTTAAACTCATGTCTGAACCAGAGGACACACAGGCCAGTGGGGTAGGGAGGAGTGATTTCAGACTGGTCACCAGACTCTGCATTTCATTTAACATTCAACATCCATACTGCTGTATCATTCAGCTGCTCTTGAGACATTAAGCTTTGTATTATTCAAATCGGAGACAACAGAACTACTGTACTGAAAACCTGTCCTGCCTGTCAACTCAGTCTCAGATCAGCAGAGCCACAAAGTGAGGAGGGGGAACATGACTTCTTTAATTGAACATCATTGGATTAACATAAAAACAATTAGTTTATGACTAAAGTGTGATGTCTTTCAACCAAACAGCAACAACCCAGTCTGAATAAACAGCTAGTCTAAAGACAGCGGGGTGTTACATTTGCATCTTTGCTGCAGTTACTTTGCTTTGTTCCCCACTACACTTTCTTAGTCATAGATTTTCTGCATCGACAATGAGGAAGTGAGAGAGGAGGCTGAAAGTCCTGTAAAGAACAGCACAGTCCACAGCATTATGAGAAGGGGATGTGTATGCAGCTGCAAAGTTCACAAAACACAAGTCTGAAGACAGACTGAAAACAAACCTGATTCCATATTTATTTGTTTCTTATTGATATTTAAATAAGAACTTTCAGAGTGTTGTAAAAATCCAGTACAGGAGACCTTTTTTATTGTATAGAAATATGTTGATATTAAATGTTCGGGTGACCCAATAAAGATGCTGAAAAACAAAGCAAAAAAAGTAAAAATAATCCAACATAGTTTGTCAACTACCTGTTACCATGTAAAAATACTGACTTAACTGGAAATGAATTCATCCAAAACATGGTACCTGCGGTTTTGTAATTTCAACAACACAATCAGCACATGTTAGCAGAATTACAGATAGTTCAGACATCTATCTTTATTTATAGAACAAAGATCAGTCACAAATAATCGACATTTTGATATGTTTGTGTGTGTATATATATATATATATATATATATATAAAAATCAGAGGTGTGAAACTGTCACGGTTTGGTAATGGAGGAAACTTCATCCACAAACGAAACCACAGGACTGAAAGGAAAGGGGCTTTATTTCACACAGACAGTTACCATACAATGACCAGTAGATGTCCACGAAGAGCTAGGTCAGACATGAGTGAACAAACATCCGGCAACATGCAGAAGTGAAACCACACAACAACTCCTGTGAACGGGATCTCCGTTGTTCACCTCGTCATGTCTCATGAGAGCCCGAGTTCAGCCGGGACGAAAAGGCACTGAGCACCTCTGCTCAGTGGAAAACAAGCTACCGGTCGGTGTCGGTAAGCAGGAGAACACCAAGGCACAACAAAAGAACTTCCCTGGTCCCCTTTAGTGTCTGTGAGTAGATGGCGGCAAAATGAAAATCCTAGTCGTGGTCCATCGACGACTAGGGAGACAATAGTTCATTCTGGATGTGCGCTGGGTAAGGAAGAACCATAGGTGCTGGGGAGGTTGGTCAACAGACAACCTGGCAACTGCCAGGGGAACAAACAGGAGTATAAGAAGCCCTGGGGAAAAACGAGGCGCAGGTGAAAATAATCACTAAAAGATTTGGGGGGGTATCTTCCTCATTCTGCTTGCCAGAATTAAATTATCTGCCAGTTAAGGTAACATCATGCTTTACAGAGCTGCTTTTTGTCCTTTTCAGTCATAATGGTTAAATGACTTCTTTGTGATTCATTGTTCATTATTTATTTTATGATTGGAAGGCAAAGAGTATAGTGACTTTTTAAATACAGAAAATGCTGATGCTAACCATTTTTGAATTATATGGAAGACGTTACAGCCGTGTTACAGTAGTATAAACTTTACCTTTGTAAAATTGAATTCCTCATTTTCAGCTGTTATGACTTACCTGTTAAATTGTTAAACAAGACCCTATAATGATTTGGAATATTAATAGTGAGCAAATTGGTGATAACTGTAAGTTTTCTTTAATTTATACTTTGTTTGCTGAAAATGTGGAGAAACAAGTGTTCAGCTGAATGTGAAATTGTTTATTGCCATGTTTCAAATAAAATAGGTTCTTTCAGTTGTCAGTGGTTCAAGCAGTTTGTATATTAGTTTGTATATTCATCCAGTTTTCAAGTGGTCTACAACAAAAAGGTGCAGAACGAACAGAAATAGATACAAGAACTCTAAATAGCTACAGAGAATCAAATCAAGAACGTTATATTCTGCAAATTAAATGCACCACAAATGCGATACGATTATGTGACTACGGGTTCTAAAAAGTCGTGCTACAAAAAAATGGATTCCTCATCAATCGACGATGACCTTGTGTTGATCAAATAAGAAAATGTGAGGTGCACCCAATACAATGCACCAGAACAGTCGCTATGTTGCAACCAATCACACTCATCAGGCAGTGTATAATGCCAAGTATCTCTATTTTAGCAGGATAATAACAGAACAGATTCTCAGATAAATAGTAAGAAAACGCGTACAAGTATTATCTCCAGGGTAATGTAACAACGGGAAGATCCGGAAGCCACAGTCGCAGCCCCTGGAGGGCGAATCCGCTTCTCCGACCCCTCGGGTCACGGGGCTCCCAGCAACTGGTAAGGAATGTGCCGCTTGCGAAGCAATCGGCCACCATGCGAACCGCGCGCGAGGAGAAAAGAGGAAAAGAGCCTTGGATGACGCCGGAATATATCACCTCCGGGGGTCATCCGGGGTCACACGTGACTTTGTTGGTATAAATACTCGAACTGCGCATGCGCGAAGGGAACATTCAGCGTTCAGAAACAGGAAGCTAACCAAAATAAGACGCCAGGCAGGGCTCAAAACCGGAAACCAGGTTCAGACCCTGATGTCACCTTTGAAGTATGACATAATGATGATGTCAGAATTGAAAGGGTACAGCTTCAGTGTAGTAGTAGTACGTTGAAACTTCTCTTCAAATACAGTTTCTATACAGAGAAAAGACACTAAAGACACTGACAGAGTGATAAACACAATGGAACCTATAGAGGACAGTAGATTTGACAGAATGGATGTTTTTCAACTTAGGTGGGAACTACGCAGGACAAAGAAAAATGAGCAATGGCTCCTGGACGAAAACAGTAAGATGCAAAAACAGCTTTCAGAACTTTCTGTAGCTGAAATGATTTTAAGACAAGAACAGAGTGAGATTCATGAACCAAAGAACCAAGCCGAGGAATATGAGTTGCAAATTGCCAAACTACAAAATGAACTAGATACGGCCAGAACTGACCTTAGGCTTGAAGAGGAAAAGAGAGCTCTTTCAGTGTCAGTTTCAGAGCAGAGAGTTCTGGATCTTGAGAAGCAATGCCAGGAGCTCGAGCAAAAATACTCCTTGGAGAAGATGCAGAGGGAGAATACGGAGAAAGAGTTAGAGACATCCAATTTAACTAAAGAGGAAAACAAAAATCTGACCCTGCTGGTCCAGCAAATGGATGATAAGGTGCAAGAACTGGAAATGTTAAAAAAGGATTACCTAAATCAAATAGAGGAACTGAAAGATCAGCTGAAATGGAGCGAAGCTAAAATTGACTCGAGAAATCAGGTGATTATTGAAATGAAAAAAGAGGCACAAAATTTCCAAATCGAGGAGGCTCAGCTGAAAATGTGTCAAAGGAAATTAAAATCCATGGAAGAAATAGCTGAGAGACGGGCAAATGAAAACTATAACTACAAAAAACAAGCGAATGCTGATAAGATCAAAATATATAAGTTGACCCAGGAGACAGCAACCTTAACGAAGAAAAACAAGAACTTAGTAATTTTACAGACAACAGCAGAACGTGAACTGGCCAAAACACAAGAATATACTAATTCTTTAATAAAGGAATTAGAAATCCGGAAAAAAGAGGCTGAGAAGCAGATTGACCTCGTGGTAGCCATGGAAAGACAAATTAACAAGTACAATGCACTAAAACGTTCGGTAAAACATAGTCAGGAATTAGAGGAAAGGGAAAGAAAGATCAGAAAACAGGAGCTAGTCCAGATGACAAATTCACTTAGTAAATCACAACAGAACTACAGAATGCAAGAAATACAGAAGGAAGCTGCCATTACTGAGAGAAAACTCTGTGCTCAAAATTTGTTCATGGCTCAGATAAAAATCACTAAGATGGCTGAAACAATTGAACAACTGAAGGCTAAACTCCACAGCGAGCATTGTGACTTCAATGCAAAGGACACAGAGTTGGTGAAGATTACAAAAAAATATGATTCTGTAAAGAAGCAGCTACAAGCAGCAACGATCAAGCTGAAACAAACAAAGGAAGCACTGGACCAGCATTTAGCCTCGGCTGACAAACAGAAGCTCCTGGTAGAGAAGGAGCTGTCCAGAATTGAAGAAGACAATAGGAAACTGGACAAAGAGGTTGGGCACTATAATCACGTGGTAGCACATCTGCAACAGAAGCTCAACATCCAGGAAACTGCGAAGATCATGCAAGAGAAGACTCTGAAAAACATGGAGGAGGAAGTCATTTCTCTCAAGCAGCACATCAAGAACCTTAACAATGAGCTCAGTATCAGGCACGTGGCATTAGTGAGGCACAAGTCACGCCGACAGACAACTAGGGATAAGACAAAAAAAAATCTTTACCCCCGTCTTGAGATGATAAAGGACCAGCTCCGTCAATACCAGTTATATGGGAGAAAAAAGCTTCAGGATATGAAAGACAGGGAGGCCCAGGACCTGAAGCAAATGCAAAAATACAGTGAGACACTACAGAAGCTCCAGAGATGTCAAAGGCAGAACAGCAGCCTCATCAAAAAGTCCATGGCATCACAAGGGCTCCTTGTGGCATACAAGGAAAATTACATGCATTTGCAAGAGGAGAACGAGAAGCTTAAAGATGAGTTGAAGAAGCATAAATTAGAGTGTATATGCAAATCAAGGTGCACTCTGTTGCCCCCTATTCCCAATAAGTCCCACTCAGAGCTCAAAAAAAAGGAACAGAGTGATCTGCATAGCACATGTTTAGCACCCATCTCCACCAAGTCCTACTGTCAGTCTGCAGCCCAAACTAAGGTTTGCCGCCTCCCTCCCATCTCAAATGAGATCATAGTTAGTGGAAAACAGATATGTCCGCGCCTTCCTCACCTTTAAGCTTGTAGTGGCATCATCAGAATAAGATGTTGTTACTGTGTGGTAGGTTTGACTGTATGTGTGTGAATGGCTTCCATTTTATGCTTATACTTAAAATGTATATAAAAGTTATGTTAAAATATTTATTTGAAATAAATTTGCTGTACATATTTGATTTTGTCTCCTTCTTAAAAATATTTTTCATATACTTTAAATATATTCAAGTCTACTTTTATCTGAAATATTTGCATACAGTACACAGTATTGTCATATTCCTGTCAAGGAAAGGATGTGTTGTCAGGGCATTGAGCTTTTAACTTATGTTCCCAGAGAGTTCAGTCATATTAGGTGGCGGTGGGTATCTGCTTTAGTTTTTGAAAATGAAGACCACCACTGAGGGATAACACAGATTTCTAAATTTCTGAAGATTATTTCGTTCTCTTTCAGATTGTGTTTGTGGCCACTTGAACTTCTTGCACATTTATCTAAAATCCTGAGATTTGGGGAAAACTTGGTCTGATAGTGAGGAATGGTATCCATCCCACTTTGGATAGTGCGGCTCATGTCCTTTAACTCACACATAAAACAAATCTCTAGAACTGCCTTCTTTCACCTGCGCAACATTTCCAAAATTAGCAACATCCTGTCTCAGAATGATGCAGAAAAACTAGTCCATGCATTTGTTACCTCAAGGCTAGATTACTGTAACTCATTACTTTATTGTTGCTGTTCTTTTCTCTCTGCTCTATCCACTCACCCCAACCGGTCGAGGCAGATGGCCGCCCAAACTGAGCCCGGTTCTGCTGGAGGTTTTTTCTTCCGTTAAAGGGAGTTTTTCCTCTCCACTGTCACCAAGTGCTGCTCATAAGGGATTTGTTGGGTTTTTTTGTTTTTTGTAAAGTGCCTTGAGATGATTGTATTGTGATTTGGCGCTATACAAATAAAATTGAATTGAATTGAATTGAATTGAATTGAATTGAATTGAATAGAATAGAATAGAATAGAATAGAATAGAATAGAATACATAGCGAGCAGGTCTCCTTTCACAGAGGCAGCCAGGTTGTGCAGCCATGTTTCTACAGTAGCCCAGAACAGACAAACCAAACACTGGCTCTAGACAGGGAAATTTTGTTTTATTTCAATGGTCACTGTACTCTCCCTTGTGCCTGGAAACAGGAAGAATAGTGAAGGGCGATCATAAAAGTTGCATTCTGCAATATTACCACTAGATGCTGCTAAATCATTCACATTTTACACATTGTACCATTAATCACCTTTAATCTATTCACGTGGTTATTTTTATTTATGGTTAGACACCAGAGGGGTGACTCATCTAACCCACTAACTCAACCCATGCCATTCTCCCCTAAAAGTGTCTAGGAATACATATCAACATGTAATGAGTTTCTGTGGCTGTTTTATATTGTAGGTAAAGATCTTGCTTATTAAGATTGTCTCACTGTTCCTAAAATAGGTCTTAAACTCATGTCTGAACCAGAGGACACACAGGCCAGTGGGGTAGGGAGGAGTGATTTCAGACTGGTCACCAGACTCTGCATTTCATTTAACATTCAACATCCATACTGCTGTATCATTCAGCTGCTCTTGAGACATTAAGCTTTGTATTATTCAAATCGGAGACAACAGAACTACTGTACTGAAAACCTGTCCTGCCTGTCAACTCAGTCTCAGATCAGCAGAGCCACAAAGTGAGGAGGGGGAACATGACTTCTTTAATTGAACATCATTGGATTAACATAAAAACAATTAGTTTATGACTAAAGTGTGATGTCTTTCAACCAAACAGCAACAACCCAGTCTGAATAAACAGCTAGTCTAAAGACAGCGGGGTGTTACATTTGCATCTTTGCTGCAGTTACTTTGCTTTGTTCCCCACTACACTTTCTTAGTCATAGATTTTCTGCATCGACAATGAGGAAGTGAGAGAGGAGGCTGAAAGTCCTGTAAAGAACAGCACAGTCCACAGCATTATGAGAAGGGGATGTGTATGCAGCTGCAAAGTTCACAAAACACAAGTCTGAAGACAGACTGAAAACAAACCTGATTCCATATTTATTTGTTTCTTATTGATATTTAAATAAGAACTTTCAGAGTGTTGTAAAAATCCAGTACAGGAGACCTTTTTTATTGTATAGAAATATGTTGATATTAAATGTTCGGGTGACCCAATAAAGATGCTGAAAAACAAAGCAAAAAAAGTAAAAATAATCCAACATAGTTTGTCAACTACCTGTTACCATGTAAAAATACTGACTTAACTGGAAATGAATTCATCCAAAACATGGTACCTGCGGTTTTGTAATTTCAACAACACAATCAGCAAATATTAGCAGAATTACAGATAGTTCAGACATCTATCTTTATTTATAGAACAAAGATCAGTCACAAATAATCGACATTTTGATATGTTTGTGTGTGTGTGTGTGTATATATATATATATATATATATATAAAAATCAGAGGTGTGAAACTGTCACGGTTTGGTAATGGAGGAAACTTCATCCACAAACGAAACCACAGGACTGAAAGGAAAGGGGCTTTATTTCACACAGACAGTTACCATACAATGACCAGTAGATGTCCACGAAGAGCTAGGTCAGACATGAGTGAACAAACATCCGGCAACATGCAGAAGTGAAACCACACAACAACTCCTGTGAACGGGATCTCCGTTGTTCACCTCGTCATGTCTCATGAGAGCCCGAGTTCAGCCGGGACGAAAAGGCACTGAGCACCTCTGCTCAGTGGAAAACAAGCTACCGGTCGGTGTCGGTAAGCAGGAGAACACCAAGGCACAACAAAAGAACTTCCCTGGTCCCCTTTAGTGTCTGTGAGTAGATGGCGGCAAAATGAAAATCCTAGTCGTGGTCCATCGACGACTAGGGAGACAATAGTTCATTCTGGATGTGCGCTGGGTAAGGAAGAACCATAGGTGCTGGGGAGGTTGGTCAACAGACAACCTGGCAACTGCCAGGGGAACAAACAGGAGTATAAGAAGCCCTGGGGAAAAACGAGGCGCAGGTGAAAATAATCACTAAAAGATTTGGGGGGGTATCTTCCTCATTCTGCTTGCCAGAATTAAATTATCTGCCAGTTAAGGTAACATCATGCTTTACAGAGCTGCTTTTTGTCCTTTTCAGTCATAATGGTTAAATGACTTCTTTGTGATTCATTGTTCATTATTTATTTTATGATTGGAAGGCAAAGAGTATAGTGACTTTTTAAATACAGAAAATGCTGATGCTAACCATTTTTGAATTATATGGAAGACGTTACAGCCGTGTTACAGTAGTATAAACTTTACCTTTGTAAAATTGAATTCCTCATTTTCAGCTGTTATGACTTACCTGTTAAATTGTTAAACAAGACCCTATAATGATTTGGAATATTAATAGTGAGCAAATTGGTGATAACTGTAAGTTTTCTTTAATTTATACTTTGTTTGCTGAAAATGTGGAGAAACAAGTGTTCAGCTGAATGTGAAATTGTTTATTGCCATGTTTCAAATAAAATAGGTTCTTTCAGTTGTCAGTGGTTCAAGCAGTTTGTATATTAATTTGTATATTCATCCAGTTTTCAAGTGGTCTACAACAAAAAGGTGCAGAACGAACAGAAATAGATACAAGAACTCTAAATAGCTACAGAGAATCAAATCAAGAACGTTATATTCTGCAATTTAAATGCACCACAAATGCGATACGATTATGTGACTACGGGTTCTAAAAAGTCGTGCTACAAAAAAATGGATTCCTCATCAATCGACGATGACCTTGTGTTGATCAAATAAGAAAATGTGAGGTGCACCCAATACAATGCACCAGAACAGTCGCTATGTTGCAACCAATCACACTCATCAGGCAGTGTATAATGCCAAGTATCTCTATTTTAGCAGGATAATAACAGAACAGATTCTCAGATAAATAGTAAGAAAACGCGTACAAGTATTATCTCCAGGGTAATGTAACAACGGGAAGATCCGGAAGCCACAGTCGCAGCCCTGGAGGGCGAATCCGCTTCTCCGACCCCTCGGGTCACGGGGCTCCCAGCAACTGGTAAGGAATGTGCCGCTTGCGAAGCAATCGGCCACCATGCGAACCGCGCGCGAGGAGAAAAGAGGAAAAGAGCCTTGGATGACGCCGGAATATATCACCTCCGGGGGTCATCCGGGGTCACACGTGACTTTGTTGGTATAAATACTCGAACTGCGCATGCGCGAAGGGAACATTCAGCGTTCAGAAACAGGAAGCTAACCAAAATAAGACGCCAGGCAGGGCTCAAAACCGGAAACCAGGTTCAGACCCTGATGTCACCTTTGAAGTATGACATAATGATGATGTCAGAATTGAAAGGGTACAGCTTCAGTGTAGTAGTAGTACGTTGAAACTTCTCTTCAAATACAGTTTCTATACAGAGAAAAGACACTAAAGACACTGACAGAGTGATAAACACAATGGAACCTATAGAGGACAGTAGATTTGACAGAATGGATGTTTTTCAACTTAGGTGGGAACTACGCAGGACAAAGAAAAATGAGCAATGGCTCCTGGACGAAAACAGTAAGATGCAAAAACAGCTTTCAGAACTTTCTGTAGCTGAAATGATTTTAAGACAAGAACAGAGTGAGATTCATGAACCAAAGAACCAAGCCGAGGAATATGAGTTGCAAATTGCCAAACTACAAAATGAACTAGATACGGCCAGAACTGACCTTAGGCTTGAAGAGGAAAAGAGAGCTCTTTCAGTGTCAGTTTCAGAGCAGAGACTTCTGGATCTTGAGAAGCAATGCCAGGAGCTCGAGCAAAAATACTCCTTGGAGAAGATGCAGAGGGAGAATACGGAGAAAGAGTTAGAGACATCCAATTTAACTAAAGAGGAAAACAAAAATCTGACCCTGCTGGTCCAGCAAATGGATGATAAGGTGCAAGAACTGGAAATGTTAAAAAAGGATTACCTAAATCAAATAGAGGAACTGAAAGATCAGCTGAAATGGAGCGAAGCTAAAATTGACTCGAGAAATCAGGTGATTATTGAAATGAAAAAAGAGGCACAAAATTTCCAAATCGAGGAGGCTCAGCTGAAAATGTGTCAAAGGAAATTAAAATCCATGGAAGAAATAGCTGAGAGACGGGCAAATGAAAACTATAACTACAAAAAACAAGCGAATGCTGATAAGATCAAAATATATAAGTTGACCCAGGAGACAGCAACCTTAACGAAGAAAAACAAGAACTTAGTAATTTTACAGACAACAGCAGAACGTGAACTGGCCAAAACACAAGAATATACTAATTCTTTAATAAAGGAATTAGAAATCCGGAAAAAAGAGGCTGAGAAGCAGATTGACCTCGTAGTAGCCATGGAAAGACAAATTAACAAGTACAATGCACTAAAACGTTCGGTAAAACATAGTCAGGAATTAGAGGAAAGGGAAAGAAAGATCAGAAAACAGGAGCTAGTCCAGATGACAAATTCACTTAGTAAATCACAACAGAACTACAGAATGCAAGAAATACAGAAGGAAGCTGCCATTACTGAGAGAAAACTCTGTGCTCAAAATTTGTTCATGGCTCAGATAAAAATCACTAAGATGGCTGAAACAATTGAACAACTGAAGGCTAAACTCCACAGCGAGCATTGTGACTTCAATGCAAAGGACACAGAGTTGGTGAAGATTACAAAAAAATATGATTCTGTAAAGAAGCAGCTACAAGCAGCAACGATCAAGCTGAAACAAACAAAGGAAGCACTGGACCAGCATTTAGCCTCGGCTGACAAACAGAAGCTCCTGGTAGAGAAGGAGCTGTCCAGAATTGAAGAAGACAATAGGAAACTGGACAAAGAGGTTGGGCACTATAATCACGTGGTAGCACATCTGCAACAGAAGCTCAACATCCAGGAAACTGCGAAGATCATGCAAGAGAAGACTCTGAAAAACATGGAGGAGGAAGTCATTTCTCTCAAGCAGCACATCAAGAACCTTAACAATGAGCTCAGTATCAGGCACGTGGCATTAGTGAGGCACAAGTCACGCCGACAGACAACTAGGGATAAGACAAAAAAAAATCTTTACCCCCGTCTTGAGATGATAAAGGACCAGCTCCGTCAATACCAGTTATATGGGAGAAAAAAGCTTCAGGATATGAAAGACAGGGAGGCCCAGGACCTGAAGCAAATGCAAAAATACAGTGAGACACTACAGAAGCTCCAGAGATGTCAAAGGCAGAACAGCAGCCTCATCAAAAAGTCCATGGCATCACAAGGGCTCCTTGTGGCATACAAGGAAAATTACATGCATTTGCAAGAGGAGAACGAGAAGCTTAAAGATGAGTTGAAGAAGCATAAATTAGAGTGTATATGCAAATCAAGGTGCACTCTGTTGCCCCCTATTCCCAATAAGTCCCACTCAGAGCTCAAAAAAAAGGAACAGAGTGAATCTGGTCACATGTCAGGGCACACATGTTTAGCACCCATCTCCACCAAGTCCTACTGTCAGTCTGCAGCCCAAACTAAGGTTTGCCGCCTCCCTCCCATCTCAAATGAGATCATAGTTAGTGGAAAACAGATATGTCCGCGCCTTCCTCACCTTTAAGCTTGTAGTGGCATCATCAGAATAAGATGTTGTTACTGTGTGGTAGGTTTGACTGTATGTGTGTGAATGGCTTCCATTTTATGCTTATACTTAAAATGTATATAAAAGTTATGTTAAAATATTTATTTGAAATAAATTTGCTGTACATATTTGATTTTGTCTCCTTCTTAAAAATATTTTTCATATACTTTAAATATATTCAAGTCTACTTTTATCTGAAATATTTGCATACAGTACACAGTATTGTCATATTCCTGTCAAGGAAAGGATGTGTTGTCAGGGCATTGAGCTTTTAACTTATGTTCCCAGAGAGTTCAGTCATATTAGGTGGCGGTGGGTATCTGCTTTAGTTTTTGAAAATGAAGACCACCACTGAGGGATAACACAGATTTCTAAATTTCTGAAGATTATTTCGTTCTCTTTCAGATTGTGTTTGTGGCCACTTGAACTTCTTGCACATTTATCTAAAATCCTGAGATTTGGGGAAAACTTGGTCTGATAGTGAGGAATGGTATCCATCCCACTTTGGATAGTGCGGCTCATGTCCTTTAACTCACACATAAAACAAATCTCTAGAACTGCCTTCTTTCACCTGCGCAACATTTCCAAAATTAGCAACATCCTGTCTCAGAATGATGCAGAAAAACTAGTCCATGCATTTGTTACCTCAAGGCTAGATTACTGTAACTCATTACTTTATTGTTGCTGTTCTTTTCTCTCTGCTCTATCCACTCACCCCAACCGGTCGAGGCAGATGGCCGCCCAAACTGAGCCCGGTTCTGCTGGAGGTTTTTTCTTCCGTTAAAGGGAGTTTTTCCTCTCCACTGTCACCAAGTGCTGCTCATAAGGGATTTGTTGGGTTTTTTTGTTTTTTGTAAAGTGCCTTGAGATGATTGTATTGTGATTTGGCACTATACAAATAAAATTGAATTGAATTGAATTGAATTGAATTGAATTGAATTGAATTGAATTGAATACATAGCGAGCAGGTCTCCTTTCACAGAGGCAGCCAGGTTGTGCAGCCATGTTTCTACAGTAGCCCAGAACAGACAAACCAAACACTGGCTCTAGACAGGGAAATTTTGTTTTATTTCAATGGTCACTGTACTCTCCCTTGTGCCTGGAAACAGGAAGAATAGTGAAGGGCGATCATAAAAGTTGCATTCTGCAATATTACCACTAGATGCTGCTAAATCATTCACATTTTACACATTGTACCATTAATCACCTTTAATCTATTCACGTGGTTATTTTTATTTATGGTTAGACACCAGAGGGGTGACTCATCTAACCCACTAACTCAACCCATGCCATTCTCCCCTAAAAGTGTCTAGGAATACATATCAACATGTAATGAGTTTCTGTGGCTGTTTTATATTGTAGGTAAAGATCTTGCTTATTAAGATTGTCTCACTGTTCCTAAAATAGGTCTTAAACTCATGTCTGAACCAGAGGACACACAGGCCAGTGGGGTAGGGAGGAGTGACTTCAGACTGGTCACCAGACTCTGCATTTCATTTAACATTCAACATCCATACTGCTGTATCATTCAGCTGCTCTTGAGACATTAAGCTTTGTATTATTCAAATCGGAGACAACAGAACTACTGTACTGAAAACCTGTCCTGCCTGTCAACTCAGTCTCAGATCAGCAGAGCCACAAAGTGAGGAGGGGGAACATGACTTCTTTAATTGAACATCATTGGATTAACATAAAAACAATTAGTTTATGACTAAAGTGTGATGTCTTTCAACCAAACAGCAACAACCCAGTCTGAATAAACAGCTAGTCTAAAGACAGCGGGGTGTTACATTTGCATCTTTGCTGCAGTTACTTTGCTTTGTTCCCCACTACACTTTCTTAGTCATAGATTTTCTGCATCGACAATGAGGAAGTGAGAGAGGAGGCTGAAAGTCCTGTAAAGAACAGCACAGTCCACAGCATTATGAGAAGGGGATGTGTATGCAGCTGCAAAGTTCACTCACAAAACACAAGTCTGAAGACAGACTGAAAACAAACCTGATTCCATATTTATTTGTTTCTTATTGATATTTAAATAAGAACTTTCAGAGTGTTGTAAAAATCCAGTACAGGAGACCTTTTTTATTGTATAGAAATATGTTGATATTAAATGTTCGGGTGACCCAATAAAGATGCTGAAAAACAAAGCAAAAAAAGTAAAAATAATCCAACATAGTTTGTCAACTACCTGTTACCATGTAAAAATACTGACTTAACTGGAAATGAATTCATCCAAAACATGGTACCTGCGGTTTTGTAATTTCAACAACACAATCAGCACGTTAGCAGAATTACAGATAGTTCAGACATCTATCTTTATTTATAGAACAAAGATCAGTCACAAATAATCGACATTTTGATATGTTTGTGTGTGTGTGTGTATATATATATATATATATATATATATATATAAAGATCAGAGGTGTGAAACTGTCACGGTTTGGTAATGGAGGAAACTTCATCCACAAACGAAACCACAGGACTGAAAGGAAAGGGGCTTTATTTCACACAGACAGTTACCATACAATGACCAGTAGATGTCCACGAAGAGCTAGGTCAGACATGAGTGAACAAACATCCGGCAACATGCAGAAGTGAAACCACACAACAACTCCTGTGAACGGGATCTCCGTTGTTCACCTCGTCATGTCTCATGAGAGCCCGAGTTCAGCCGGGACGAAAAGGCACTGAGCACCTCTGCTCAGTGGAAAACAAGCTACCAGTCGGTGTCGGTAAGCAGGAGAACACCAAGGCACAACAAAAGAACTTCCCTGGTCCCCTTTAGTGTCTGTGAGTAGATGGCGGCAAAATGAAAATCCTAGTCGTGGTCCATCGACGACTAGGGAGACAATAGTTCATTCTGGATGTGCGCTGGGTAAGGAAGAACCATAGGTGCTGGGGAGGTTGGTCAACAGACAACCTGGCAACTGCCAGGGGAACAAACAGGAGTATAAGAAGCCCTGGGGAAAAACGAGGCGCAGGTGAAAATAATCACTAAAAGATTTGGGGGGGTATCTTCCTCATTCTGCTTGCCAGAATTAAATTATCTGCCAGTTAAGGTAACATCATGCTTTACAGAGCTGCTTTTTGTCCTTTTCAGTCATAATGGTTAAATGACTTCTTTGTGATTCATTGTTCATTATTTATTTTATGATTGGAAGGCAAAGAGTATAGTGACTTTTTAAATACAGAAAATGCTGATGCTAACCATTTTTGAATTATATGGAAGACGTTACAGCCGTGTTACAGTAGTATAAACTTTACCTTTGTAAAATTGAATTCCTCATTTTCAGCTGTTATGACTTACCTGTTAAATTGTTAAACAAGACCCTATAATGATTTGGAATATTAATAGTGAGCAAATTGGTGATAACTGTAAGTTTTCTTTAATTTATACTTTGTTTGCTGAAAATGTGGAGAAACAAGTGTTCAGCTGAATGTGAAATTGTTTATTGCCATGTTTCAAATAAAATAGATTCTTTCAGTTGTCAGTGGTTCAAGCAGTTTGTATATTAGTTTGTATATTCATCCAGTTTTCAAGTGGTCTACAACAAAAAGGTGCAGAACGAACAGAAATAGATACAAGAACTCTAAATAGCTACAGAGAATCAAATCAAGAACGTTATATTCTGCAAATTAAATGCACCACAAATGCGATACGATTATGTGACTACGGGTTCTAAAAAGTCGTGCTACAAAAAAATGGATTCCTCATCAATCGACGATGACCTTGTGTTGATCAAATAAGAAAATGTGAGGTGCACCCAATACAATGCACCAGAACAGTCGCTATGTTGCAACCAATCACACTCATCAGGCAGTGTATAATGCCAAGTATCTCTATTTTAGCAGGATAATAACAGAACAGATTCTCAGATAAATAGTAAGAAAACGCGTACAAGTATTATCTCCAGGGTAATGTAACAACGGGAAGATCCGGAAGCCACAGTCGCAGCCCCTGGAGGGCGAATCCGCTTCTCCGACCCCTCGGGTCACGGGGCTCCCAGCAACTGGTAAGGAATGTGCCGCTTGCGAAGCAATCGGCCACCATGCGAACCGCGCGCGAGGAGAAAAGAGGAAAAGAGCCTTGGATGACGCCGGAATATATCACCTCCGGGGGTCATCCGGGGTCACACGTGACTTTGTTGGTATAAATACTCGAACTGCGCATGCGCGAAGGGAACATTCAGCGTTCAGAAACAGGAAGCTAACCAAAATAAGACGCCAGGCAGGGCTCAAAACCGGAAACCAGGTTCAGACCCTGATGTCACCTTTGAAGTATGACATAATGATGATGTCAGAATTGAAAGGGTACAGCTTCAGTGTAGTAGTAGTACGTTGAAACTTCTCTTCAAATACAGTTTCTATACAGAGAAAAGACACTAAAGACACTGACAGAGTGATAAACACAATGGAACCTATAGAGGACAGTAGATTTGACAGAATGGATGTTTTTCAACTTAGGTGGGAACTACGCAGGACAAAGAAAAATGAGCAATGGCTCCTGGACGAAAACAGTAAGATGCAAAAACAGCTTTCAGAACTTTCTGTAGCTGAAATGATTTTAAGACAAGAACAGAGTGAGATTCATGAACCAAAGAACCAAGCCGAGGAATATGAGTTGCAAATTGCCAAACTACAAAATGAACTAGATACGGCCAGAACTGACCTTAGGCTTGAAGAGGAAAAGAGAGCTCTTTCAGTGTCAGTTTCAGAGCAGAGACTTCTGGATCTTGAGAAGCAATGCCAGGAGCTCGAGCAAAAATACTCCTTGGAGAAGATGCAGAGGGAGAATACGGAGAAAGAGTTAGAGACATCCAATTTAACTAAAGAGGAAAACAAAAATCTGACCCTGCTGGTCCAGCAAATGGATGATAAGGTGCAAGAACTGGAAATGTTAAAAAAGGATTACCTAAATCAAATAGAGGAACTGAAAGATCAGCTGAAATGGAGCGAAGCTAAAATTGACTCGAGAAATCAGGTGATTATTGAAATGAAAAAAGAGGCACAAAATTTCCAAATCGAGGAGGCTCAGCTGAAAATGTGTCAAAGGAAATTAAAATCCATGGAAGAAATAGCTGAGAGACGGGCAAATGAAAACTATAACTACAAAAAACAAGCGAATGCTGATAAGATCAAAATATATAAGTTGACCCAGGAGACAGCAACCTTAACGAAGAAAAACAAGAACTTAGTAATTTTACAGACAACAGCAGAACGTGAACTGGCCAAAACACAAGAATATACTAATTCTTTAATAAAGGAATTAGAAATCCGGAAAAAAGAGGCTGAGAAGCAGATTGACCTCGTAGTAGCCATGGAAAGACAAATTAACAAGTACAATGCACTAAAACGTTCGGTAAAACATAGTCAGGAATTAGAGGAAAGGGAAAGAAAGATCAGAAAACAGGAGCTAGTCCAGATGACAAATTCACTTAGTAAATCACAACAGAACTACAGAATGCAAGAAATACAGAAGGAAGCTGCCATTACTGAGAGAAAACTCTGTGCTCAAAATTTGTTCATGGCTCAGATAAAAATCACTAAGATGGCTGAAACAATTGAACAACTGAAGGCTAAACTCCACAGCGAGCATTGTGACTTCAATGCAAAGGACACAGAGTTGGTGAAGATTACAAAAAAATATGATTCTGTAAAGAAGCAGCTACAAGCAGCAACGATCAAGCTGAAACAAACAAAGGAAGCACTGGACCAGCATTTAGCCTCGGCTGACAAACAGAAGCTCCTGGTAGAGAAGGAGCTGTCCAGAATTGAAGAAGACAATAGGAAACTGGACAAAGAGGTTGGGCACTATAATCACGTGGTAGCACATCTGCAACAGAAGCTCAACATCCAGGAAACTGCGAAGATCATGCAAGAGAAGACTCTGAAAAACATGGAGGAGGAAGTCATTTCTCTCAAGCAGCACATCAAGAACCTTAACAATGAGCTCAGTATCAGGCACGTGGCATTAGTGAGGCACAAGTCACGCCGACAGACAACTAGGGATAAGACAAAAAAAAATCTTTACCCCCGTCTTGAGATGATAAAGGACCAGCTCCGTCAATACCAGTTATATGGGAGAAAAAAGCTTCAGGATATGAAAGACAGGGAGGCCCAGGACCTGAAGCAAATGCAAAAATACAGTGAGACACTACAGAAGCTCCAGAGATGTCAAAGGCAGAACAGCAGCCTCATCAAAAAGTCCATGGCATCACAAGGGCTCCTTGTGGCATACAAGGAAAATTACATGCATTTGCAAGAGGAGAACGAGAAGCTTAAAGATGAGTTGAAGAAGCATAAATTAGAGTGTATATGCAAATCAAGGTGCACTCTGTTGCCCCCTATTCCCAATAAGTCCCACTCAGAGCTCAAAAAAAAGGAACAGAGTGAATCTGGTCACATGTCAGGGCACACATGTTTAGCACCCATCTCCACCAAGTCCTACTGTCAGTCTGCAGCCCAAACTAAGGTTTGCCGCCTCCCTCCCATCTCAAATGAGATCATAGTTAGTGGAAAACAGATATGTCCGCGCCTTCCTCACCTTTAAGCTTGTAGTGGCATCATCAGAATAAGATGTTGTTACTGTGTGGTAGGTTTGACTGTATGTGTGTGAATGGCTTCCATTTTATGCTTATACTTAAAATGTATATAAAAGTTATGTTAAAATATTTATTTGAAATAAATTTGCTGTACATATTTGATTTTGTCTCCTTCTTAAAAATATTTTTCATATACTTTAAATATATTCAAGTCTACTTTTATCTGAAATATTTGCATACAGTACACAGTATTGTCATATTCCTGTCAAGGAAAGGATGTGTTGTCAGGGCATTGAGCTTTTAACTTATGTTCCCAGAGAGTTCAGTCATATTAGGTGGCGGTGGGTATCTGCTTTAGTTTTTGAAAATGAAGACCACCACTGAGGGATAACACAGATTTCTAAATTTCTGAAGATTATTTCATTCTCTTTCAGATTGTGTTTGTGGCCACTTGAACTTCTTGCACATTTATCTAAAATCCTGAGATTTGGGGAAAACTTGGTCTGATAGTGAGGAATGGTATCCATCCCACTTTGGATAGTGTGGCTCATGTCCTTTAACTCACACATAAAACAAATCTCTAGAACTGCCTTCTTTCACCTGCGCAACATTTCCAAAATTAGCAACATCCTGTCTCAGAATGATGCAGAAAAACTAGTCCATGCATTTGTTACCTCAAGGCTAGATTACTGTAACTCATTACTTTATTGTTGCTGTTCTTTTCTCTCTGCTCTATCCACTCACCCCAACCGGTCGAGGCAGATGGCCGCCCAAACTGAGCCCGGTTCTGCTGGAGGCTTTTTCTTCCGTTAAAGGGAGTTTTTCCTCTCCACTGTCACCAAGTGCTGCTCATAAGGGATTTGTTGGGTTTTTTTGTTTTTTGTAAAGTGCCTTGAGATGATTGTATTGTGATTTGGCACTATACAAATAAAATTGAATTGAATTGAATTGAATTGAATTGAATTGAATTGAATTGAATTGAACTGAATTGAATACATAGCGAGCAGGTCTCCTTTCACAGAGGCAGCCAGGTTGTGCAGCCATGTTTCTACAGTAGCCCAGAACAGACAAACCAAACACTGGCTCTAGACAGGGAAATTTTGTTTTATTTCAATGGTCACTGTACTCTCCCTTGTGCCTGGAAACAGGAAGAATAGTGAAGGGCGATCATAAAAGTTGCATTCTGCAATATTACCACTAGATGCTGCTAAATCATTCACATTTTACACATTGTACCATTAATCACCTTTAATCTATTCACGTGGTTATTTTTATTTATGGTTAGACACCAGAGGGGTGACTCATCTAACCCACTAACTCAACCCATGCCATTCTCCCCTAAAAGTGTCTAGGAATACATATCAACATGTAATGAGTTTCTGTGGCTGTTTTATATTGTAGGTAAAGATCTTGCTTATTAAGATTGTCTCACTGTTCCTAAAATAGGTCTTAAACTCATGTCTGAACCAGAGGACACACAGGCCAGTGGGGTAGGGAGGAGTGATTTCAGACTGGTCACCAGACTCTGCATTTCATTTAACATTCAACATCCATACTGCTGTATCATTCAGCTGCTCTTGAGACATTAAGCTTTGTATTATTCAAATCGGAGACAACAGAACTACTGTACTGAAAACCTGTCCTGCCTGTCAACTCAGTCTCAGATCAGCAGAGCCACAAAGTGAGGAGGGGGAACATGACTTCTTTAATTGAACATCATTGGATTAACATAAAAACAATTAGTTTATGACTAAAGTGTGATGTCTTTCAACCAAACAGCAACAACCCAGTCTGAATAAACAGCTAGTCTAAAGACAGCGGGGTGTTACATTTGCATCTTTGCTGCAGTTACTTTGCTTTGTTCCCCACTACACTTTCTTAGTCATAGATTTTCTGCATCGACAATGAAGAAGTGAGAGAGGAGGCTGAAAGTCCTGTAAAGAACAGCACAGTCCACAGCATTATGAGAAGGGGATGTGTATGCAGCTGCAAAGTTCACAAAACACAAGTCTGAAGACAGACTGAAAACAAACCTGATTCCATATTTATTTGTTTCTTATTGATATTTAAATAAGAACTTTCAGAGTGTTGTAAAAATCCAGTACAGGAGACCTTTTTTATTGTATAGAAATATGTTGATATTAAATGTTCGGGTGACCCAATAAAGATGCTGAAAAACAAAGCAAAAAAAGTAAAAATAATCCAACATAGTTTGTCAACTACCTGTTACCATGTAAAAATACTGACTTAACTGGAAATGAATTCATCCAAAACATGGTACCTGCGGTTTTGTAATTTCAACAACACAATCCTGACTTAGCGCTCGTTAGCCTACCAGTTAGCTTAGCTAGCTAGTTAGCTTGCTAACATGGCCTCTCCCTCTCTCTCTCTTACTTGCTCGGTGTGCCACATGTTTAGTTATTCATGACAGGTGTTTTATCAGCTTCTTCATATTGATTTTGTTGATATTTCTGGCTTTGGTGAAGATTAGATCATATTTCATGACCATTTTATGCAGAATCCCAAGAAACTGCAGTGTCATTACTTTTCCTGACAACTGTGTAAGCATACTGTCAGAGAAAGCGTGTCGTGTTGTGTGTGTTGCATAGTTCGTCTACAGACTAGCAACAGACTAGCTATAGTTTAACACACCTAAAAACTAACTAAACTCTAAACAATTCATTAACTGCTACATTCCGGTACTAGTCAAGTACCTTTCTATTTTGACCGGTATTTATTGCTATTTCCTGACTTAGCGCTCGTTAGCCTACCGGTTAGCTTAGCTAGCTAGTTAGCTTAGCTAACATGGCCTCTCCCTCTCTTTCTTGCTCGGTGTGCCACATGTTTAGTTATTCCTCTGCCTCCTTTAGCGATAATGATACCTGTAATAAGTGTAAGGTTCTGTTAGCCTTGGAGGCGAGGATCACTGATTTGGAAGCGCGGCTCCGCACCTTCGAACAAAAGCCAGCTAGCCCAGCCCCGTTAGCTGGTGTGAAGCCACCGAGCTCAGGGTCTGTTAGCGGTCCAAGGGCAGCTCCGGAGCAGCCCGGAGAATTAGCCTGGGCGACGGTCCGACGGAAACGTACTCCTAAGCAGAAGCCCACGGCTCATCACCTGCCTGTTCACGTTTCTAATAGATTTTCCCCGCTCAGCGACACACCCGCTGAGAAACCGACTCTGATAATTGGCGATTCCATAGTCAGGAACGTGAAAATAGAGACACCAGCGACCATAGTCAAATGTTTCCTGGGGCCAGAGCGGGCGACATCGAGTCAAATCTTTAGCTGCTGGCTAAGGCTAATCGGAAATATGGGGAAATTGTTATTCACGTCGGCAGCAATGACACCCGATTACGCCAATCGGAGGTCACTAAAATTAATGTTGAGTCGGTGTGTAACTTTGCTAAATTAATGTCGGACTCCGTAGTTTTCTCTGGACCCCTCCCCAATCTGACCAGCGATGACATGTTTAGCCGCATGTCGTCGTTCCGTCGCTGGCTGTCTAGGTGGTGTCCAGCAAACGATGTGGACTTCATAGACAATTGGGCCACTTTCTGGGGAAAACCCGGTCTGGTAGCGAGAGACGGCATCCATCCCACTTTGAATGGTGCAGCTCTCATCTCTAGAAATTTGGCCGAGTTTCTTAGCCGACCTAAAGCCTGACAATCCAGGGTGGGGACCGGGACACAGAGACTCAGTCTAAAACGCTTCTCTGCAGTTTCCTTAGAGCCACCGCCCCCTTCAAACCACATAGAGACTGTGTCTGCCCCTCGAACATATAAATCAAATAAATCAGAAGTTAACAGAAGAGGAGTTATTCATAAAAACTTAATTAAAATTAAGACCACTCCTCTTATTGAACAGAAAAACAGAACTGTCAAATGTGGATTATTAAATATTAGGTCCCTTTCTTCTAAATCTCTGTTAGTAAATGATTTGATAACTGATCACCAAATTGACCTACTTTATCTTACTGAAACCTGGTTACAGCAGGATGAATATGTCAGTCTGAATGAATCAACCCCCCTCAGTCATAAAAATTATCATGTTCCTCGAAGCACAGGTCGAGGTGGAGGAGTAGCTGCAATCTTCCAGTCAAACTTATTATTAAACTTTCATCCTCAGAACAGTTATAACTCATTTGAGAGCCTCACTCTTAGTCTCTCACATACAAACTGGAAAACACAAAAACCAGTTCTACTTGTCATTTTGTACCGTCCACCTGTCCCTTACTCAGAGTTTTTAACTGAATTCCCTGACTTCCTGTCTGATCTAGTGCTTAGATCAGATAAAGTCATTATAGTGGGAGATTTTAACATTCATGTAGATGTTGAAAATAACAGCCTCAGCATTGCATTTAATTCTATATTAGATTCAATTGGTTTCATTCAAAACGTTAATAAACCCACCCACTGTTTTAATCACACCCTTGATCTTGTTCTGACCTATGGCATCGAAATTGAACATCTAATAATTTTCCCCCCAAATCCTGTTTTGTCAGATCATTCTTTAATAACTTTCGAATTTAAAATGATGGATCATGCAGCGTCTGGAAGAAAATTCCACTACAGCAGATGTTTATCCGACAACGCTGTTAATAAATTTAAGAAAATGATTCCATCTTTATTTGCATCTATGCCAAGTATAAACATAATGGAGGGCAGCTGCCTTAATCCTACTCCCTACCAAATTGATCATGTTGTTGACAGCGCTGTAACCTCACTGCGTGAAGCGCTTGATTCTGTAGCCCCTCTGAAAAAGAAGTTAGTGATTCAGAGAAGACTAGCCCCATGGTATAATTTACATGTTCATACCTTAAAGCAGGCATCACGAAGGCTGGAAAGGAAGTGGCGTTCCACAAACTTAGAGGAAATTTTTCTAGCCTGGAAAAACAGTCTACTAACATATAAAAAAGCTCTCCGTAAAGCCAGAACTGCATACTATTCATCACTAATAGAGGAAAATAAGAACAATCCCAGGTTTCTTTTCAGCACTGTAGCCAGGCTGACAAAAAGTCACAGCTCCGTTGAGCCCAGTGTTCCCTTAGCTCTCAGCAGTGATGAATTTATGAGTTTCTTTACAAATAAAATCACAACTATTAGAGATAAAATTCAGCAGATGCTTCCTATACCTGCAATAAATGAATCTTTTACTACAGTAGCTCTTGAATCATCTGTAGGACCTCAGTTATGTTTAGACTGCTTCTCTCCTATAGATCTCTCTGAATTTACATCAGTAGTTGCTTCATCGAAATCATCAACGTGTCTCTTGGACCCCATCCCGACTAGACTGCTTAAAGGCACCCTGCCATTAATGAACTCATCTTTATTGGACTTGGTAAATTTATCTCTAGTATCAGGCTACGTACCACAGGCCTTTAAGACTGCAGTAATCAAACCTTTACTCAAAAAGCCTAGTCTTGATCCAGGTGTCTTGGCTAATTATAGACCAATATCCAACCTGCCATTTATTTCTAAAATCCTAGAAAAAGCTGTTGCTAAGCAGCTATCAGACCACTTACACAGGAATGAACTATTTGAAGATTTCCAATCAGGATTTAGAGCACATCATAGTACAGAAACAGCACTGTTGAAAGTTACCAACGATCTTCTCTTAGCCTCAGATAATGGACTTGTTTCGATACTTGTCCTCCTAGACCTCAGTGCAGCATTCGACACCATTGACCACAACATCTTATTACAGAGACTGGAGCATGTGATTGGTATCAGAGGAACAGCGTTAAAGTGGTTCCAATCCTATTTATCGGACAGATTCCAGTTTGTTCATGTCCATGATGAACCTTCCACACGAACAAAAGTTAGTTATGGAGTTCCACAAGGTTCTGTGCTAGGACCGATTCTGTTCACCCTGTACATGCTTCCTTTAGGATATATCATTAGGAAGCACTCTATTAATTACCACTGCTATGCGGATGACACTCAGTTATATCTATCTATTAAACCTGTTAACACAAACCAGTTAACCAGACTTCAAGCCTGTCTAACTGACATAAAGGCTTGGATGACCAGTAACTTTTTACTTTTAAACTCGGAGAAAACAGAAGTCATTATATTTGGGCCTAAAAATCTCAGAAATAACTTTTCTAAAATTATAGCTACTCTAGATGGCATAGCCCTGGCCTCCAGCACTACTGTAAAAAACCTTGGAGTTATTTTTGACCAGGACATGTCCTTTAACTCACACATAAAACAAATTTCTAGAACTGCATTCTTTCACCTGCGCAACATTTCCAAAATTAGGAACATCCTGTCTCAAAATGATGCAGAAAAACTAGTCCATGCGTTTGTTTCCTCAAGGCTAGATTACTGTAACTCATTACTATCTGGATGTCCTAATATCTTAATAAAAAGCCTCCAATTAATCCAGAATGCCGCAGCCAGAGTCCTGACAGGAACTAGCAAGAGAGATCATATTTCTCCTATATTGGCTTCTCTTCATTGGCTCCCTGTAAAATATAGAATAGAATTTAAAATCCTTCTTCTCACATACAAATCCCTTCATAATCAAGCTCCTTCATACCTTAAAGACCTCATAGTACCATATTATCCCAATAGACCACTTCGCTCTCAGAGTGCAGGCCTACTTGTGGTTCCCAGAGTTCTCAAAAGCAGAATGGGAGGCAGAGCCTTTAGCTATCAAGCTCCTCTCCTGTGGAACCAGCTCTCAGCCTGGGTTCAGGAGGCAGACACTCTCTGTACTTTTAAGGCTAGACTTAAAACCTTCCTCTTTGACAAAGCATATAGTTAGGGCTGGCTTCAGGCAACCCTGAACCATCCCTTAGTTAGTTATGCTGCTATAGGCCTAGACTGCCCGAGGACCATCGGTGCACTGAGCTCCCCTACCCTACCCCCCCCCCTTCTCTCCCACCTCATGTATATTCCACAATTGAATGTTACTAACCTTGTGCTCTCTCTCTCCCCTAGTTTGTGCTCTCTCCCTCCCTCTCTCTCTCTCTCTCTCTGTACCTTCTGCAGGTGTCCCTGGTCCTGGAGCTGTTTATCGCTGATGTGCAGTTACTGGCCCCACCAACTTGCAGTGTCTATTTGTTGTTTATTGTTGCTGTTCTTTTCTCTCTGCTCTATCCACTCACCCCAACCGGTCGAGGCAGATGGCCGCCCAAACTGAGCCCGGTTCTGCTGGAGGTTTTTTTCTTCCGTTAAAGGGAGTTTTTTCCTCTCCACTGTCTCCAAGTGCTTGCTCATAAGGGAATTGTTGGGTTTTTAGTTTTAGTTTTTGTAAAGTGCCTTGAGATGATTTGTATTGTGATTTGGCGCTATACAAATAAAATTGAATTGAATTGAATTGAATCAGCACATATTAGCAGAATTACAGATAGTTCAGACATCTATCTTTATTTATAGAACAAAGATCAGTCACAAATAATCGACATTTTGATATGTTTGTGTGTGTGTGTATATATATATATATATATATAAATCAGGGGTGTGAAACTGTCACGGTTTGGTAATGGAGGAAACTTCATCCACAAATCCACAAACGAAACCACAGGACTGAAAGGAAAGGGGCTTTATTTCACACAGACAGTTACCATACAATGACCAGTAGATGTCCACGAAGAGCTAGGTCAGACATGAGTGAACAAACATCCGGCAACATGCAGAAGTGAAACCACACAACAACTCCTGTGAACGGGATCTCCGTTGTTCACCTCGTCATGTCTCATGAGAGCCCGAGTTCAGCCGGGACGAAAAGGCACTGAGCACCTCTGCTCAGTGGAAAACAAGCTACCGGTCGGTGTCGGTAAGCAGGAGAACACCAAGGCACAACAAAAGAACTTCCCTGGTCCCCTTTAGTGTCTGTGAGTAGATGGCGGCAAAATGAAAATCCTAGTCGTGGTCCATCGACGACTAGGGAGACAATAGTTCATTCTGGATGTGCGCTGGGTAAGGAAGAACCATAGGTGCTGGGGAGGTTGGTCAACAGACAACCTGGCAACTGCCAGGGGAACAAACAGGAGTATAAGAAGCCCTGGGGAAAAACGAGGCGCAGGTGAAAATAATCACTAATCCTGGGAACAGAAAATAACCAAACCAGTTCCCGTCATGATCCACCAAAGTAAAAGCAAACAGGAAGTCCAGACTGCGGATCATGACAGAAACTATATACATCCTATTTTTAAATTGGGGAAGTTTCACAGCTGACTAGGTCCCTGTGATGCCATCAGCAACTGTAATCTGTTAAATTTGTGCTTAATAAACATCTGAAATGCGCTTTCTGTTTGTAAACTGGGGGGAACCACACAAAGTGAGCTACGTCACTAGTGTGATTGTGGTGTTTTATCTGCCTATGTATTGTGAACATGGTTTAGATTCACTTTGGCTTCTTCTGTTCATATTAGATGAAATGTGTAATTACAAACCTGTGTTTGTTTGGTGTTGCAGGTCCAATCAGGGGTGTTAAAAAATGGCTCAAGGCTGCCTCAAGTGTTTAAAGTACACCATGTGTGTTGCCAACTTCCTTTGTTTTGTACATATGTTTCCATCATCCAGTATCACAGTCAGATGGCACATGGTAGCACCTATTTTAGTCAAACAGGTTTTTCACTTGTCCAGTGCTATGATGAACTATTTGAGCTCAGCTAATTTCTGAGAATATCCATACATTACAATACCTGAACACTTTTTGCATTTGTTGAGTGTTTGGAAACTAGTTAGGGCAGTCTCAGAAAAACCTAAATGACCTAAAATAGCTGAATATAACAGATTAAAAGCCCAGATTTTAAATGGTTGTGTTAAAAAATGTAATCGTGATTGAAGCTACCAGGAAGAAGTCAGTGGTCTGTAATAATATTATTGGCTGTGCTCTGTCAAAAATAGAAGTACTCATGAAGAAAATCGATCATTTCAGTGGTCATCATATTATTGTATATATGTTATTTTATTGAATTGCTTTTATGAGGCATTCATTGGAATTTAATGTAAATATGTTTTGTTAAGTATCTAAAGCTGTAAAAAGTAAAATATTTCAGGCAGAAATCTGTTGGTGCTCAGTGTAACTGTTGATACGATATATCTGTGAAGCTGTACTCAGGTAACTGAGGTGTAGGGAGTGTGTAACATGAACCTGGCTGTGCTGTGCATTTGTTCCTGTCAGCTGTGTGGTGTGGCAGTGCTGGGCTTTGGCGTATACATAATGGTGAACTTTGAAATGGCAGCACTCACCCCTACATTGGCCACCTTGAAAGTGGCCAACGCACTGCTGATCAGCGGCATCATCATCACCTGCGTGTCCTTCCTGGGATTCGTGGGGGCTCTGAAGGAAAACCGCTGTCTCCTTTTGACGGTAGGACACACATACACAAATTTTCTTAAGTTAAGCTGTCCAAGGCTGCATCTATTTCAGGTAACAGGGATCTGCTGGAGCCTATCCCAGCTCTCTGTGGGTGAAAGGCAGGGGTCCACCCTGGACAGGTCCCCAGTCCATCACAGGGCCACATAGAGACAGACAACCTCACACACTCACACTCACTCCTATGGGCAATTTAGAGTCACCAATCAACCTGACATACATGTTTTTGGACTGTGGGAGGAAACCAGAGTACCTGGAGAAAACCCACACAAGCACAGGGAGAACATGCAGACTCCACACAGAAAGGCCCCTGATGGGTTTCAAACCAGGAACCTTCCTGCTGTGAGGCAACAGTTTACAAGATTTTTTGAGTTGACATAGCTCCAGAATACAATGTACTATAAACTGTGGTGGGGAAAAACTGCTGTGTGACTTATACAGACTTCCATATGCAGATTGTATATGAGTCAGGACACCACTGACCTTGATCTATGGAAAGTTGCCCTGTTTACAACAGCTGACAGTAGGTTCTGTGGATTATTGAGAGGTGATTGAATGAATAGTCAAGCAGATTTTCTTATGTAATCTTTCACTGTGGTCACCACAAATGAAGATCTGTTCCTATTATTTGAACTAGAAAACATGTGTCTGAAAACTGGGACCAATAGAACCAAATACTCAAATAATACGTGTAGGGCTAGATACTGCTAAAAAAAAAAACCTTCTTTTACGAAAACCTGCATTTGTCACAGTGTTTTAAAAAAAACTTTGTCAAGACCTGTGTCACCATGAAGTAATAGTGAAAGAAACATTTCACACATGCTTCGCAGCATGCTGCTGCCCTATAGATCCAGGAGCTCTAAAGTGCAAAAACACACCATTTCACAAAACACAACAACATTTCACAAAGGACAACAGCAAAGGCGAAATCATGACTGTGTAGCGTTTATGTCACGTTTGAGTTTACGTCATGTAGAGGATGTGCTGGAGAAACAAGATCTGCTGCTGGCATCTTGGTGTCAGATAGCAGAGGAACCTTCAGAGCTGTTTTAGTGATATACAGGGGGCGTAGTGGTTGTAATGTCGTGGCTGATCAAATTCAATTTGTTGAAGTGAGGAAGAAAACATATGTCCTAAGTGGAACAGCAGGAAAATGTAGTTGGATATGTTAAGATGTGTAATCAGTCGTGAACTGTGCTCCTAATGACCACTGAATTTTCCTCTGGTCCCACCATGAGGTTGATATTCCTGTGGTTTTGAGTGACATGACTACAGTTATTGGATTCCTTAGCATAATCAAAGAATCTCCACTCATGTGAAGTCTCTGTGTACAGTTCTTCCTGCTGCTGTTCCTACTGATGCTGGTGGAGCTGACTGCAGCATGTTTGCTGCTCATGTATGAGGCAAAGGTAGGATCACATCAGTCACCATTCACACCGTGTTTTCTGCTGAGACACTAAACCCAGTATGTGATCTCACCTTACAATATAGATTTCTGAGCTGGTGCAGACAGATCTGAAAAAGGGATTGGATCAAGTCAAGCAAAAGCCTGGAAATTCATCAGATGTGATGTGGGATCTGGTTCAGCAGCGGGTAAGAGGTCCAGTTCCTGGATGACTGTGGATGTGGCTTGGCAAAATACTGGGCGTGATCTCAGTCCATTTTCTATTCTATTTTTCCTTCAGCTTGATTGCTGCGGAGTCGAGAATGTGACAGACTGGGGAGAAAAAGTGCCGGAATCTTGTTGCAAGAACAACTGTACCACCAACCGTGTGTACAGAAACAAGGTGGACACAGTGTAACCCTCGGAACATCTCAATGCACACCTTATTTTGATGTACTGTAGAAGTCAGGAGCATGGTCTTCCTATTGCATTGGACTGCTGGTAGCAGTTCATCTGAAATGTGTGTTCTTTAGTTGCAGGGCTGTTTACCGGTGATGAAGAACATATTTGAGGAACATTTCCTTATCACTGGGATTTCCGTCATTGTCCTCTGCATTATCGAGGTAAACCACCAGGCTGCTAATAAAGCATTTCTCCATTCCAAATGAATGCTAATGCTGCTCTGAGTCTGCTGCATGTGTGAACATGCACATTTTTGCTATTGAGGTGTCCAAAATCCCTCATTCACCAATTCACTACTCACTAGCCCTTACACAAAGACGTTTATTCAAGTGTGGCAATAGTACTTTAAAATAAAATAGAATAGTATACTTTCAGGTTACAGACAAGTATACAGAAACATCTTAATGTACTTGTCCTATACTTGTATTAGTTGTAAATATCTGCCATTCTGAGATTGACATATACTTACGGTAAGTATAATTAGTATTCTTCACAAATATAAGTATTTGTTTTGTAGTGTCAAGTGGAATAGCTTGGAGAAAACGGTACATTGGTGGAACTGAACCTTTAGCAGCATAAGGAAACACTGGATTTGTTTATGACTGATGTTTGACCTCTACTATTGAGTTCACACTGAGCAGTTACGTTCCTCTTGTGTGCTTTTGTAACAGTGTACGCGTTTCTTAATTCATCCTGTGTAACTAGTGTAACTACACAAATGACTCGTGTCATTTATGGTCCTTTTAATTAAGAGACAGTTCTTAAAACTGCAGAATTGTACACAACATAGTTACGGTACAAAATACAAATTAAAGGTAAATTATTTGTGTACTCACAGTTTACTAGTCTTATAAGTTAAAAAAGTACACTTAACGTATACTTTTATAAACTACCAAGGGGGTGAGTGTTACATGACTAGCAAACAGTACATATAGAAGTTTTGTTGCTTTGTACTTTCATAAAAACAAAAGTGGTCTGGAATTGTATAACTATGACCTGGTACATTCAATACACAGTAGAGTTGCAGTACAAAATTAAACTGTACTGCACCTGCACAATGTTCTTGTGTTTCAAATACATGGGCCAGACGTGGGCATCATCAAACAGGCTGGGGGGGGTCTGGCACCGCGTAGTTTTAACTTGGCATTGGGGGAGTGTGGAATTTTGTTCCACTGTGGGGAATTTTGACCAAATGTGCATAAGCTTCCTGTGATGTTGCCAAGTATCCACAAAAACCAAACAATTTAACACAGCTTTTCCAGCTTTGCTCACTTTCAGTTTCAGTAAATAATATTTCAGTATATTTCTATAATCAAAATCTTTTCCTCAAGAAACTGTTGTGTTGCTCTTGAAACAACCGTTAATGTCTGAAAAACCTGGCACTTTTGGAATGTTTTAAAATTTAAAATATGATCTATAAGGCACAAGACCTATTAGAATATTTCCATGTTGAATCAAATGTCTTATTTGACTTTTTTTCTTGTTTGTTGACAGGTTTTGGGAATGTGTTTCGCCATGACACTCTACTGCCACATTAGTAGATCTGGACTGGGCTACAAGTTATAGACCCATGTGTCTTACATGAATGAATGTTGACAAATCGGATGATAAATGATGCTTCCTTTCTTCTGCCAGGCCCTGTGGCTACCATACTTCAACATTACAACTGATATCACTGCTTCCTCCATGAGAGTTCACACTGACGGTCTGTCATACCTTCATTCATGTTCGGCTCACCTGTATTTTTTGTATCTTGTATCTCGTACATCTGTGTGATCCATAATAGATGTACAGCCTGGGCAGTACATCAATAACCTGCCTGGTGAGGAATGCTAAGAGAAAGGTGTATTTATTTTTGCCGTTTCATGTGAGCAAGACTAAATACTCAGTGTGTGAACCACAGGGAGGGTCTTAGACCTTTCATTTAATACCTAGAGCCCCCAGATTTGGGGGATCTTACAAAAGGAGCAGTTTATTTATTTTATGTTTGTCTGTGCTGTTAATGGTATTTCAATGTTGAAAGTTACATCTGATAGCAATGATGAGTCAGATCCTGGTACGGATACAGGAGCCACCCCAGCAAATTAATACAAATTTCTAAATACGGACTGATGAACACACAATAAAATGCCTTCAACAGTCTTTTACTGCATATTTACTGCAAATGTGATTGGGTTTATTTTTTTATTATACATTGTTACGTCCCCGCCCGAGTGGGACCCAACATAATATAAAAGGAAAGGGGAAGTGGATGGGAGAAGGCGAATAAAACAGCTCACGTAATGAATTGACTATGTTTGACATTTATTTTAACACTGACAATGAAATTACAACGAGACCATTTGCAAACGTACAAACAGTCGAACACCAAGACTAACACGACAAAACATAAGACATTACCTAAACGAACTAACGTGCAAACAATACTCACACACACGAGTACGCTCTGACTAACAGATCTGAACCTCACTACTGAGTTTGTAACAAGACAAGTGATCAAAAGGTTTTACGAAATGGTGAACTGTTCACGTAAAATCCCAGTTCACGCCTGAGTAAGGCTTTTCCGGTCCTTATAAACCGGATGAAGTGATTGGCTGACGCGTCTCAGCTGGCGCACACCATACGTCATCAGCCAACATCTAGGGATCACCTAGGGAGTGTCAAACGGCACCTCAGGGCCGTAACATACAGTGGGTACGGAAAGTATTCAGACCCCTTTAAATGTTTCACTCTTTGTGTCATTGCAGCCATTTGCCAAAATCAAAAAGTTCATGTTATTTCTCATTAATGTACACTCAGCACCCCATCTTGACAGAAAAAAACAGAAATGTAGAAATTTTTGCAAATTTATTAAAAAAGAAAAACTGAAATATCACATGGTCATAAGTATTCAGACCCTTTGCAGTGACACTCATATTTAACTCACATGCTGTCCATTTCTTCTGATCCTCCTTGAGATGGTTCTGCTCCTTCATTGGAGTCCAGCTGTGTTTAATTAAACTGATTGGACTTGATTAGGAAAGGCACACACCTGTCTATATAAGACCTTACAGCTCACAGTGCATGTCAGAGCAAATGAGAATCATGAGGTCAAAGGAACCGCCCAAGGAGCTCAGAGACAGAATTGTGGCAAGGCACAGATCTGGCCAAGGTTACAAAAGAATTTCTGCAGCACTCAAGGTTCCTAAGAGCACAGTGGCCTCCATAATCCTCAAATGGAAAAAGTTTGGGACGACCAGAACTCTTCCTAGACCTGGCCGTCCAGCCAAACTGAGCAATCGTGGGAGAAGAGCCTTGGTGAGAGAGGTAAAGAAGAACCCAAAGATCACTGTGGCTGAGCTCCAGAGATGCAGTAGGGAGATGGGAGAAAGTTCCACAAAGTCAACTATCACTGCAGCCCTCCACCAGTCGGGGCTTTATGGCAGAGGGGCCCGACGGAAGCCTCTCCTCAGTGCAAGACACATGAAAGCCTGCATAGAGTTTGCCAAAAAACACATGAAGGACTCCCAGACCATGAGAAATAAGATTCTCTGGTCTGATGAGACCAAGATTGAACTTTTTGGCGTTAATTCTAAGCGGTATGTGTGGAGAAAACCAGGCACTGCTCATCACCTGCCCAATACAATCCCTACAGTGAAACATGGTGGTGGGAGAATCATGTTGTGGGGGCGTTTTTCAGCTGCAGGGACAGGACGACTGGTTGCAATTGAAGGAAAGATGAATGCGACCAAGTACAGAGATATCCTGGAAGAAAACCTCTTCCAGAGTGCTCAGGACCTCCAACTGGGCCGAAGGTTCACCTTTCAACAGGACAATGACCCTAAGCACACAGCTAAAATAACAAAGGAGTGGCTTCGGAACAACTCTGTGACTGTTCTTGACTGGCCCAGCCAGAGCCCTGACCTAAACCCAACTGAGCATCTCTGGAGAGACCTGAAAATGGCTGTTCACCAACGTTGACCATCCAACCTGACAGAACTGGAGAGGATCTGCAAGGAAGAATGGCAGAGGATCCCCAAATCCAGGTGTGAAACACTTGTTGCATCATTCCCAAGAAGACTCATGGCTGTACTAGCTCAAAAGGGTGCTTCTACTCAATACTGAGCACAGGGTCTGAATACTTATGACCATGTGATATTTCAGTTTTTCTTTTTTAATAAATTCGCAAAAATGTCTACATTTCTGCTTTTTTCTGTCAAGATGGGGTGCTGAGTGTACATTAATGAGAAATAAAATGAACTTTTTTGATTTTGGCAAATGGCTGCAATGACACAAAGAGTGAAAAATTTAAAGGGGTCTGAATACTTTCCGTACCCACTGTATATGCTGGCATTGAAAGTCATCCTACCTCTGCTCACTGTAGCTGTAGGATGTAGGGTACCAGCACAGGAAGACACTGTTTGATGTGTGGCATCGCAGTGGGGTGGTGGACAGCATGCTGAAGGACAGGCATCAGGAGGAGCTCCACAAGACCAAAGTCAACCATGTGAGTGACATCACACACTACTGACCTTGGGGTGGAATTTAAAGCCATAGTCTGTTTAATTTTACTCCAGACTAGGGCTGTGAAATTGTTTATTTTTTAATATTGTATGTTATGACCAGAGATCTCAGACAGATGATTGGATCACCTCCAACAGCAAATGGGGGAAGAACCTCAAATTTTATCTACCAACACTTTCTTAATGCCAGGTTTGAGCTGTTCTCAGCTGCTGCCAATAAGCCTTATTTTAATTCAATTCAATTTTATTTGTATAGCGCCAAATCACAATACAAATCATCTCAAGGCACTTTACAAAAACTAGAACTAAAAACCCAACAATTCCCTTATGAGCAAGCACTTGGTGACAGTGGAGAGGAAACACTCCCTTTAACGGAAGAAAAAACCTCCAGCAGAACCGGGCTCAGTTTGGGCGGCCATCTGCCTCGACCGGTTGGGGTGAGTGGATAGAGCAGAGAGAAAAGAACAGCAACAATAAACAACAAATAGACACTGCAGGTTGGTGGGACCAGTAACTGCACATCAGCGATATACAGCTCCAGGACCAGGGACACCTGCAGAAGGTACAGAGAGAACAGAGAGAGAGGGATAGAGCACAAACTAGGGGAGAGAGAGAGCACAAGGTTAGTAACATTCAATGGTGGAATATACATGTGAGGGGAAAGGAGAGGAAGAGAGGGGAGGGGAAGGGAAAGAGGGGGGAGGGGGGTTAGGGTAGGGGAGCTCAGTGCACCGATGGTCCTCGGGCAGTCTAGACCTATAGCAGCATAACTAAGGGATGGTTCAGGGTTGCCTGAAGCCAGCCCTAACTATATGCTTTGTCAAAGAGGAAGGTTTTAAGTCTACCCTTAAAAGTACAGAGAGTGTCTGCCTCCTGAACCCAGACTGGGAGCTGGTTCCACAGGAGAGGAGCTTGATAACTAAAGGCTCTGCCTCCCAGTCTGCTTTTGAGAACTCTGGGAACCACAACTAGACCTGCACTCTGAGAGCGAAGTGGTCTATTGGGATAATATGGTACTATGAGGTCTTTAAGGTATGAAGGAGCTTGATTATGAAGGGATTTGTAGCATGTACAGGGTGAACAGAATCGGTCCTAGCACGGAGCCTTGTGGAACTCCATAACTAACTTTTGTTCGTGTGGAAGGTTCATCATGAACATGAACAAACTGGAATCTGTCCGATAAATAGGATTGGAACCACTTTAACACTGTTCCTCTGATACCAATCACATGCTCCAGTCTCTGTAATAAGATGTTGTGGTCAATGGTGTCGAATGCAGCACTAAGGTCTAGGAGGACAAGTATTGAAACAAGTCCATTATCTGAGGCTAAGAGAAGATCGTTGGTAACTTTCAACAGTGCTGTTTCTGTACTATGATGTGCTCTAAATCCTGATTGAAAATCTTCAAATAGTTCATTCCTGTGTAAGTGGTCTGATAGCTGCTTAGCAACAGCTTTATCTAGGATTTTAGAAATAAATGGCAGGTTGGATATTGGTCTATAATTAGCCAAGACTCCTGGATCAAGACTAGGCTTTTTGAGTAATGTTACGTCACTAATGACGGAAACGGAGAGGACCCAAAGGCAGATTCAAAAACAGAGTCAGTTTATTATAACACAAATTCACTGGAGGTTAATCCACACATAAAACTCTCCAGGTGCTCAGGACAGTCTTTCCTGAAAGTACAGGGCGACGAATGCCTGGATCAGACTGCGTGGCTCCCAGGCGACAGGGGAAGGCACACCCCAGGAACTGCTGACATGCAGGGACCTGGAGAAATAGAGAACAGGTAAGTTTTTGGCTGAGCTGATCCTTTCACTGAGTGAAGCTGGCGAGAGGCTACCGCGTGTAGATAACAGGAAGAACTGGCGACGCTGGAGAGGTGAACCGGAGCCTTTATTGACGATGGTGAGTAATTGGGACCAGGTGATGCTCATCAGCAGCAACTGTCTCTTGTGGCACACCTGCAGACAACACACTCTGAGGTAGAAAGGAGACAAGGTAATTAGGAGGACTGGTACTGCCGCCTCCTGACAAGTAAAGGTTTGATTACTGCAGTCTTAAAGGCCTGTGGTACGTAGCCTGATACTAGAGATAAATTTACCAAGTCTAATAAAGATGAGTTCATTAATGACAGGGTGCCTTTAACCAGTCTAGTCGGGATGGGGTCTAAGAGACACGTTGATGATTTCGATGAAGCAACTACTGATGTAAATTCAGAGAGATCTATGGGAGAGAAGCAGTCTAAACATAACTGAGGTCCTACAGATGATTCAAGAGCTACTGTAGTAGAAGATTCATTTATTGCAGGTATAGGAAGCATCTGCTGAATTTTATCTCTAATAGTTGTGATTTTATTTGTAAATAAACATAAATTCATCACTGCTGAGAGCTAAGGGAACACTGGGCTCAACAGAGCTGTGACTTTTTGGGGGGCCACAGAATCAAGCGTTTCATGCAGTGAGGTTACAGCGCTGTCAACAACATGATCAATTTGGTAGGGAGTGGGATTGAAGCAGCTGCCCTCCACTATGTTTATACTTGGCATAGATGTAAATAAAGATGGAATCATTTTCTTAAATTTATTAACAGCGTTGTCGGATAAACATCTGCTGTAGTGGAATTTTCTTCCAAACGCTGCATGATCCATCATTTTAAATTCAAAAGTTATTAAAGAATGATCTGACAAAACAGGATTTGGGGGAAAAACTATTAGATGTTCAATTTCGACACCATAGGTCAGAACAAGATCAAGGGTGTGATTGAAACAGTGGGTGGGTTTATTAACATTTTGAGTGAAACCAATTGAATCTAATATAGAATTAAATGCAGTGCTGAGGCTGTTATTTTCAACATCTACATGAATGTTAAAATCTCCCACTATAATAACTTTATCTGATCTAAGCACTAGATCAGACAGGAAGTCAGGGAATTCAGTTAAAAACTCTGAGTAAGGGACAGGTGGACGGTACACAATGACAAGTAGAACTGGTTTTTGTGTTTTCCAGTTTGGATGAGAGAGACTAAGAGTGAGGCTCTCAAATGAGTTATAACTGTTCTGAGGATGAAAGTTTAATAATAAGTTTGAGTGGAAGATTGTAGCTACTCCTCCACCTCGACCTGTGCTTCGAGGAACATGATAATTTTTATGACTGAGGGGGGTTGATTCATTCAGACTGACATATTCATCCTGCTGTAACCAGGTTTCAGTAAGATAAAGTAGGTCAATTTGGTGATCAGTTATCAAATCATTTACTAACAGAGATTTAGATGAAAGGGACCTAATATTTAATAGTCCACATTTGACAGTTCTGTTTTTCTGTTCAATAAGAGGAGTGGTCTTAATTTTTATTAAGTTTTTATGAATAACTCCTCTTCTGTTAACTTCTAATTTATTTGATTTATATGTTCGAGGGGCAGACACAGTCTCTATGTGGTTTGAGGGGGGCGGTGGCTCTAAGGAAACTGCAGAGAGGCGTTTTAGACTGAGTCTCTGCGTCCCGGTCCCCACCCTGGATTGTCAGGCTTTAGGTCGGCTAATAAACTCGGTCAAATTTCTAGAGATGAGAGCTGCACCATTCAAAGTGGGATGGATGCCGTCTCTCGCTACCAGACCGGGTTTTCCCCAGAAAGTGGCCCAATTGTCTATGAAGCCCACATCGTTTGCTGGACACCACCTAGACAGCCAGCGACAGAACGACGACATGCGGCTAAACATGTCATCGATGGTCAGATTGGGGAGGGGTCCAGAGAAAACTACGGAGTCCGACATTAATTTAGCAAAGTTACACACCGACTCAACATTAATTTTAGTGACCTCCGATTGGCGTAATCGGGTGTCATTGCTGCCGACGTGAATAACAATTTTCCCATATTTCCGATTAGCCTTAGCCAGCAGCTTCAGATTTGACTCGATGTCGCCCGCTCTGGCCCCAGTAATACATTTGACTATGGTCGCTGGTGTCTCTATTTTCACGTTTCTGACTATGGAATCGCCAATTATCAGAGTCGGTTTCTCAGCGGGTGTGTCGCTGAGCGGGGAAAATCTATTAGAAACGTGAACAGGCAGGTGATGAGCCGTGGGCTTCTGCTTAGGAGTACGTTTCCGTCGGACCGTCGCCCAGGCTAATTCTCCGGGCTGCTCCGGAGCTGCCCTTGGACCGCTAACAGACCCTGAGCTCGGTGGCTCCACACCAGCTAACGGGGCTGGGCTAGCTGGCTTTTGTTCGAAGGTGCGGAGCCGCGCTTCCAAATCAGTGATCCTCGCCTCCAAGGCTAACAGAACCTTACACTTATTACAGGTATCATTATCGCTAAAGGAGGCAGAGGAATAACTAAACATGTGGCACACTGTTGAGTTCGCATTTAACTTACCCAGGTCCGTTTGATGAGGAAGTACACAAAGACGTCTGGAGTGGTTCAGCTGATCATAGGTTTTATTTAAAACTATACAAAGCGCTCTGGAGATCAACCCTCATGGGACACACGGAGAGATCTGAGCTATAGGGGGAAACTATAGAATAGATATAGCTGATGGCCACCGCCCCAAATACCAGTACTTTTCCAGAAAAGGAATTTGGACTATTACCATATATGGAGTTGTCATTCCCTTTACCTTCCCTCATGGTAAAGACATAGTGAAGAGCGGTGACCCTGTCACGTGTCTAAAACATACAGGAGTACACTTTACACACTATGCTGCATACTAGTCACACAAAGTGTGTCTGCATTCCCACAATTCCCCCTTTTGGGCTCTCCTAAGAGCCCACCCCCACTATGTAAATGTCAAAATTTGATATCCCCCTTTTGATCTCCCCTAGGAGATCACACATCAATAGGCCTCAGTATGGCAACACCACTATTGAGATCATTAGGATCAGTAGCCAATAAAGGCATGAGGACCTTCAGGTCCTGCTTCTCTAATGCGGATGAAATTACCCGAAGCGCCAGGGATCTCATACAGGGAATGCAGCAACACCCACATGTGACCAGTATGCCTACAAATACAAAAATCGAAACTCATAGTGAACCAAACACAAAACAACAATCATTACAGTCAGGGTCGTAAAGACCCCCAATACCTTCCCAAATCCAAACATCTCCTTTTATTTCCCCACTCGTTGACTAAATTATCTGGCAATAACTAAACATACACTATAAACTAAATAGATCTACAGCTGAAACCACCGCTCAAAATCACAACCAACAATCCCTCGACGCTGCCTCCCTCGGCGCTCTTATTCGTCGGCTGGAGGCTTGGCACGGCCCTTGTCGGAGAGGGGCGCTCTTTCTTACCCACTTCCTTTTCGGACGGCTCTTCTTTCTTCGGACGAGGGTTGCTC
>NW_022872928.1:64363-105414 GCF_900324485.2 Mastacembelus armatus
CCAACGTTGGTGAACAGCCATTTTCAGGTCTCTCCAGAGATGCTCAGTGGGTTTAGGTCAGGGCTCTGGCTGGGCCAGTCAAGAACAGTCACAGAGTTGTTCCGAAGCCACTCCTTTGTTATTTTAGCTGTGTGCTTAGGGTCATTGTCCTGTTGAAAGGTGAACCTTCGGCCCAGTTGGAGGTCCTGAGCACTCTGGAAGAGGTTTTCTTCCAGGATATCTCTGTACTTGGTCGCATTCATCTTTCCTTCAATTGCAACCAGTCGTCCTGTCCCTGCAGCTGAAAAACGCCCCCACAACATGATTCTCCCACCACCATGTTTCACTGTAGGGATTGTATTGGGCAGGTGATGAGCAGTGCCTGGTTTTCTCCACACATACCACTTAGAATTAACGCCAAAAAGTTCAATCTTGGTCTCATCAGACCAGAGAATCTTATTTCTCATGGTCTGGGAGTCCTTCATGTGTTTTTTGGCAAACTCTATGCAGGCTTTCATGTGTCTTGCACTGAGGAGAGGCTTCCGTCGGGCCACTCTGCCATAAAGCTCCGACTGGTGGAGGGATGCAGTGATAGTTGACTTTGTGGAACTTTCTCCCATCTCCCTACTGCATCTCTGGAGCTCAGCCACAGTGATCTTTGGGTTCTTCTTTACCTCTCTCACCAAGGCTCTTCTCCCACGATTGCTCAGTTTGGCTGGACGGCCAGGTCTAGGAAGAGTTCTGGTCGTCCCAAACTTTTTCCATTTGAGGATTATGGAGGCCACTGTGCTCTTAGGAACCTTGAGTGCTGCAGAAATTCTTTTGTAACCTTGGCCAGATCTGTGCCTTGCCACAATTCTGTCTCTGAGCTCCCTGGGCAGTTCCTTCGACCTCATGATTCTCATTTGCTCTGACATGCACTGTGAGCTGTAAGGTCTTATATAGACAGGTGTGTGCCTTTCCTAATCAAGTCCAATCAGTTTAATTAAACACAGCTGGACTCCAATGAAGGAGCAGAACCATCTCAAGGAGGATCAGAAGAAATGGACAGCATGTGTGTTAAATATGAGTGTCACTGCAAAGGGTCTGAATACTTATGACCATGTGATATTTCAGTTTTTCTTTTTTAATAAATTTGCAAAAATGTCTACATTTCTGTTTTTTTCTGTCAAGATGGGGTGCTGAGTGTACATTAATGAGAAATAAAATGAACCTTTTTGATTTTGGCAAATGGCTGCAATGACACAAAGAGTGAAACATTTAAAGGGGTCTGAATACTTTCCGTACCCACTGTATGTTACGGCCCTGAGGTGCCGTTTGACACTCCCTAGGTGATCCCTAGATGTTGGCTGATGACGTATGGTGTGCGCCAGCTGAGACGCGTCAGCCAATCACTTCATCCGGTTTATAAGGACCGGAAAAGCCTTACTCAGGCGTGAACTGGGATTTTACGTGAACAGTTCACCATTTCGTAAAACCTTTTGATCACTTGTCTTGTTACAAACTCAGTAGTGAGGTTCAGATCTGTTAGTCAGAGCGTACTCGTGTGTGTGAGTATTGTTTGCACGTTAGTTCGTTTAGGTAATGTCTTATGTTTTGTCGTGTTAGTCTTGGTGTTCGACTGTTTGTACGTTTGCAAATGGTCTCGTTGTAATTTCATTGTCAGTGTTAAAATAAATGTCAAACATAGTCAATTCATTACGTGAGCTGTTTTATTCGCCTTCTCCCATCCACTTCCCCTTTCCTTTTATATTATGTTGGGTCCCACTCGGGCGGGGACGTAACAATGTATAATAAAAAAATAAACCCAATCACATTTGCAGTAAATATGCAGTAAAAGACTGTTGAAGGCATTTTATTGTGTGTTCATCAGTCCGTATTTAGAATTTTGTATTAATTTGCTGGGGTGGCTCCTGTATCCATACCAGGATCTGACTCATCATTGCTATCAGATGTAACTTTCAACATTGAAATACCATTAACAGCACAGACAAACATAAAATAAATAAACTGCTCCTTTTGTAAGATCCCCCAAATCTGGGGGCTCTAGGTATTAAATGAAAGGTCTAAGACCTTGGTTCACACACTGAGTATTTAGTCTTGCTCACATGAAACGGCAAAAATAAATACACCTTTCTTTTAGCATTCCTCACCAGGCAGGTTATTGATGTACTGCCCAGGCTGTACATCTATTATGGATCACACAGATGTACGAGATACAAGATACAAAAATACAGGTGAGCAGAACATGAATGAAGGTATGACAGACCGTCAGTGTGAACTCTCATGGAGGAAGCAGTGATATCAGTTGTAATGTTGAAGTATGGTAGCCACAGGGCCTGGCAGAAGAAAGGAAGCATCATTTATCATCCGATTTGTCAACATTCATTCATGTAAGACACATGGGTCTATAACTTGTAGCCCAGTCCAGATCTACTAATGTGGCAGTAGAGTGTCATGGCGAAACACATTCCCAAAACCTGTCAACAAACAAGAAAAAAAGTCAAATAAGACATTTGATTCAACATGGAAATATTCTAATAGGTCTTGTGCCTTATAGATCATATTTTAAATTTTAAAACATTCCAAAAGTGCCAGGTTTTTCAGACATTAACGGTTATTTCAAGAGCAACACAACAGTTTCTTGAGGAAAAGATTTGATTATAGAAATATACTGAAATATTATTTACTGAAACTGAAAGTGAGCAAAGCTGGAAAAGCTGTGTTAAATTGTTTGGTTTTGTGGATACTTGGCAACATCACAGGAAGCTTATGCACATTTGGTCAAAATTCCCCACAGTGGAACAAAATTCCACACTCCCCCAATGCCAAGTTAAAACTACGCGGTGCCAGACCCCCCCCAGCCTGTTTGATGATGCCCACGTCTGGCCCATGTATTTGAAACACAAGAACATTGTGCAGTTGCAGTACAGTTTAATTTTGTACTGCAACTCTACTGTGTATTGAATATACCAGGTCATAGTTATACAATTCCAGACCACTTTTGTTTTTATGAAAGTACAAAGCAACAAAACTTCTATATGTACTGTTTGCTAGTCATGTAACACTCACCCCCTTGGTAGTTTATAAAAGTATACGTTAAGTGTACTTTTTTAACTTATAAGACTAGTAAACTGTGAGTACACAAATAATTTACCTTTAATTTGTATTTTGTACCGTAACTATGTTGTGTACAATTCTGCAGTTTTAGAACTGTCTCTTAATTAAAAGGACCATAAATGACACGAGTCATTTGTGTAGTTACACTAGTTACACAGGATGAATTAAGAAACGCGTACACTGTTACAAAAGCACACAAGAGGAACGTAACTGCTCAGTGTGAACTCAATAGTAGAGGTCAAACATCAGTCATAAACAAATCCAGTGTTTCCTTATGCTGCTAAAGGTTCAGTTCCACCAATGTACCGTTTTCTCCAAGCTATTCCACTTGACACTACAAAACAAATACTTATATTTGTGAAGAATACTAATTATACTTACGGTAAGTATATGTCAATCTCAGAATGGCAGATATTTACAACTAATACAAGTATAGGACAAGTACATTAAGATGTTTCTGTATACTTGTCTGTAACCTGAAAGTATACTATTCTATTTTATTTTAAAGTACTATTGCCACACTTGAATAAACGTCTTTGTGTAAGGGCTAGTGAGTAGTGAATTGGTGAATGAGGGATTTTGGACACCTCAATAGCAAAAATGTGCATGTTCACACATGCAGCAGACTCAGAGCAGCATTAGCATTCATTTGGAATGGAGAAATGCTTTATTAGCAGCCTGGTGGTTTACCTCGATAATGCAGAGGACAATGACGGAAATCCCAGTGATAAGGAAATGTTCCTCAAATATGTTCTTCATCACCGGTAAACAGCCCTGCAACTAAAGAACACACATTTCAGATGAACTGCTACCAGCAGTCCAATGCAATAGGAAGACCATGCTCCTGACTTCTACAGTACATCAAAATAAGGTGTGCATTGAGATGTTCCGAGGGTTACACTGTGTCCACCTTGTTTCTGTACACACGGTTGGTGGTACAGTTGTTCTTGCAACAAGATTCCGGCACTTTTTCTCCCCAGTCTGTCACATTCTCGACTCCGCAGCAATCAAGCTGAAGGAAAAATAGAATAGAAAATGGACTGAGATCACGCCCAGTATTTTGCCAAGCCACATCCACAGTCATCCAGGAACTGGACCTCTTACCCGCTGCTGAACCAGATCCCACATCACATCTGATGAATTTCCAGGCTTTTGCTTGACTTGATCCAATCCCTTTTTCAGATCTGTCTGCACCAGCTCAGAAATCTATATTGTAAGGTGAGATCACATACTGGGTTTAGTGTCTCAGCAGAAAACACGGTGTGAATGGTGACTGATGTGATCCTACCTTTGCCTCATACATGAGCAGCAAACATGCTGCAGTCAGCTCCACCAGCATCAGTAGGAACAGCAGCAGGAAGAACTGTACACAGAGACTTCACATGAGTGGAGATTCTTTGATTATGCTAAGGAATCCAATAACTGTAGTCATGTCACTCAAAACCACAGGAATATCAACCTCATGGTGGGACCAGAGGAAAATTCAGTGGTCATTAGGAGCACAGTTCACGACTGATTACACATCTTAACATATCCAACTACATTTTCCTGCTGTTCCACTTAGGACATATGTTTTCTTCCTCACTTCAACAAATTGAATTTGATCAGCCACGACATTACAACCACTACGCCCCCTGTATATCACTAAAACAGCTCTGAAGGTTCCTCTGCTATCTGACACCAAGATGCCAGCAGCAGATCTTGTTTCTCCAGCACATCCTCTACATGACGTAAACTCAAACGTGACATAAACGCTACACAGTCATGATTTCGCCTTTGCTGTTGTCCTTTGTGAAATGTTGTTGTGTTTTGTGAAATGGTGTGTTTTTGCACTTTAGAGCTCCTGGATCTATAGGGCAGCAGCATGCTGCGAAGCATGTGTGAAATGTTTCTTTCACTATTACTTCATGGTGACACAGGTCTTGACAAAGTTTTTTTTAAAACACTGTGACAAATGCAGGTTTTCGTAAAAGAAGGTTTTTTTTTTAGCAGTATCTAGCCCTACACGTACTATTTGAGTATTTGGTTCTATTGGTCCCAGTTTTCAGACACATGTTTTCTAGTTCAAATAATAGGAACAGATCTTCATTTGTGGTGACCACAGTGAAAGATTACATAAGAAAATCTGCTTGACTATTCATTCAATCACCTCTCAATAATCCACAGAACCTACTGTCAGCTGTTGTAAACAGGGCAACTTTCCATAGATCAAGGTCAGTGGTGTCCTGACTCATATACAATCTGCATATGGAAGTCTGTATAAGTCACACAGCAGTTTTTCCCCACCACAGTTTATAGTACATTGTATTCTGGAGCTATGTCAACTCAAAAAATCTTGTAAACTGTTGCCTCACAGCAGGAAGGTTCCTGGTTTGAAACCCATCAGGGGCCTTTCTGTGTGGAGTCTGCATGTTCTCCCTGTGCTTGTGTGGGTTTTCTCCAGGTACTCTGGTTTCCTCCCACAGTCCAAAAACATGTATGTCAGGTTGATTGGTGACTCTAAATTGCCCATAGGAGTGAGTGTGAGTGTGTGAGGTTGTCTGTCTCTATGTGGCCCTGTGATGGACTGGGGACCTGTCCAGGGTGGACCCCTGCCTTTCACCCACAGAGAGCTGGGATAGGCTCCAGCAGATCCCTGTTACCTGAAATAGATGCAGCCTTGGACAGCTTAACTTAAGAAAATTTGTGTATGTGTGTCCTACCGTCAAAAGGAGACAGCGGTTTTCCTTCAGAGCCCCCACGAATCCCAGGAAGGACACGCAGGTGATGATGATGCCGCTGATCAGCAGTGCGTTGGCCACTTTCAAGGTGGCCAATGTAGGGGTGAGTGCTGCCATTTCAAAGTTCACCATTATGTATACGCCAAAGCCCAGCACTGCCACACCACACAGCTGACAGGAACAAATGTACAGCACAGCCAGGTTCATGTTACACACTCCCTACACCTCAGTTACCTGAGTACAGCTTCACAGATATATCGTATCAACAGTTACACTGAGCACCAACAGATTTCTGCCTGAAATATTTTACTTTTTACAGCTTTAGATACTTAACAAAACATATTTACATTAAATTCCAATGAATGCCTCATAAAAACAATTCAATAAAATAACATATATACAATAATATGATGACCACTGAAATGATCGATTTTCTTCATGAGTACTTCTATTTTTGACAGAGCACAGCCAATAATATCATTACAGACCACTGACTTCTTCCTGGTAGCTTCAATCACGATTACATTTTTTAACACAACCATTTAAAATCTGGGCTTTTAATCTGTTATATTCAGCTATTTTAGGTCATTTAGGTTTTTCTGAGACTGCCCTAACTAGTTTCCAAACACTCAACAAATGCAAAAAGTGTTCAGGTATTGTAATGTATGGATATTCTCAGAAATTAGCTGAGCTCAAATAGTTCATCATAGCACTGGACAAGGGAAAAACCTGTTTGACTAAAATAGGTGCTACCATGTGCCATCTGACTGTGATACTGGATGATGGAAACATATGTACAAAACAAAGGAAGTTGGCAACACACATGGTGTACTTTAAACACTTGAGGCAGCCTTGAGCCATTTTTTAACACCCCTGATTGGACCTGCAACACCAAACAAACACAGGTTTGTAATTACACATTTCATCTAATATGAACAGAAGAAGCCAAAGTGAATCTAAACCATGTTCACAGTACATAGGCAGATAAAACACCACAATCACACTAGTGACGTAGCTCACTTTGTGTGGTTCCCCCCAGTTTACAAACAGAAAGTGCATTTCAGATGTTTATTAAGCACAAATTTAACAGATTACAGTTGCTGATGGCATCACAGGGACCTAGTCAGCTGTGAAACTTCCCCAATTTAAAAATAGGATGTATATAGTTTCTGTCATGATCCGCAGTCTGGACTTCCTGTTTGCTTTTACTTTGGTGGATCATGACGGGAACTGGTTTGGTTATTTTCTGTTCCCAGGATTAGTGATTATTTTCACCTGCGCCTCGTTTTTCCCCAGGGCTTCTTATACTCCTGTTTGTTCCCCTGGCAGTTGCCAGGTTGTCTGTTGACCAACCTCCCCAGCACCTATGGTTCTTCCTTACCCAGCGCACATCCAGAATGAACTATTGTCTCCCTAGTCGTCGATGGACCACGACTAGGATTTTCATTTTGCCGCCATCTACTCACAGACACTAAAGGGGACCAGGGAAGTTCTTTTGTTGTGCCTTAGTGTTCTCCTGCTTACCGACACCGACCGGTAGCTTGTTTTCCACTGAGCAGAGGTGCTCAGTGCCTTTTCGTCCCGGCTGAACTCGGGCTCTCATGAGACATGACGAGGTGAACAACGGAGATCCCGTTCACAGGAGTTGTTGTGTGGTTTCACTTCTGCATGTTGCCGGATGTTTGTTCACTCATGTCTGACCTAGCTCTTCGTGGACATCTACTGGTCATTGTATGGTAACTGTCTGTGTGAAATAAAGCCCCTTTCCTTTCAGTCCTGTGGTTTCGTTTGTGGATTTGTGGATGAAGTTTCCTCCATTACCAAACCGTGACAGTTTCACACCTCTGATTTATATATATATATATATATATATATATATGTAGGGCAGTAGAAAATCACCGCCAGTAGATGGCGCTACCACGCCATCGTTTTGGGTCTGTCAGCCATATTGTCCATCCTGGGATTCCGTAGCTTCTGAGTGAATCTCGTTCTGAGCGCCATTTTGGTCTCAGAACAGTGTTTGTTACTCTGTTTGGAAGGTGATGCACAGTGGCGGTTATAGGCATCGAGAGAGAGAGAGAGTGTGTTTGTGAACCACCTGGAAGACGAATAAAAGATCCGCCTTGTTTCATCTGCAACCGGTCTCGACTACAATCCCTGAGCCAAACCAATGTGTCTGATGCTTAGCTCCCTGCACCACACCCCCACACCCTATAACATCAAAACACAACGCAGAGCATCGGGGCGTCCAGAGTGGTGTCAGCACGATAGGGTTACATCTTTGGTGCCGTGACCCGGATTCGAACCGAGGTTGCTGCGGGCAAACTCCGCTACATTATCTACCAGACAGACAATGGCCAGCTGTGTGTGTGGTTTAATAGTGATGGGATGCTGCGCCAAGTTCAAAACTCTGACAGGGGCACAACCCCTCTTTACGTCGGCCAGGACTTTGGCAACCAGGAGGTCCTGGGGGACTGTAAGGGATGCATGGCTCTCTATCAGGGCTGTGTAGACCTTTCTCCTCGGCCCCGCTGTGACTCTACACCTCACGTCCATCTCTGCTCCCGCTGGGATGTGGATTTTCCGGCCAGTGTATACAGCATGACCCACCATGTCGCCACTTTCACTTTGATCTGACTTCCCCACCTCCTGCAGGGCTGTGTACCATTCCGGATGCCTTTCCTTCACTTGCTGCAGGAATTGTTGGCCATAGACTGCTTGCAGGTGGCTTCTGGAGGCCCGGAGGACATTAGTACCCACTAGTAGGGGGACGGCAGAGCGGTAGTCAGAGTCCGGAACCACAAAGGTGGGGACAGCCTCATATTCCTTCCCAAGCACTTTCAGTCTAATGTGCAGGACACCATGATAGGGCACGCTATGCCCCGCTGCTCCCTCTATCGGGATTTTGGAGGGCTGTAGTAACTGTGTGTTTAGATCTGGATGGCTGCGCCAGAAACCATGAGTGATACTAGTTATTTGGGAACCAGAGTCAATCAATGCCCTGCACTTTAATCCGTTAACCTCCACCTCCCCTTCATTTCTAGGACCTACTAGGGGGGTTTGATCAGAGATGGACGTGAGGTGTAGAGTCAGCGGGGCCGAGGAGAAAGTGAAACCTGAAACCTGACAAACAGAATGCCGTTTGGCCTACAGAATGCCCCATCCACATTCCAGAGACTGATGACTTGCTGTTTTGGAGACCCAAACTCCACCACCTCCTAATCTGACCCCTTATGCGGACCGCTGCCCCACCCCAGCTCATGCCCCTGTGCCGTCTCACCATGGAGTTCCAGGGCAGCCGACATACCCCCCCTTACCAATAAACTCAGCTACAACCCCGGTTTGCCCAAGTTATCACAGTGGACAGGCATCCAGATCATCCCCATATTCACAAACCTCCCCGCACCATATTTCATTGGAGATGACCAGGAGCCAGCAGCCTGACAGAGACCAGGTGGCTACACCCATCCACGCAACCCGGTTCATCCAGACCTTCCCCCACACATACCAAGAATACCCACATTCGACTCCTGTATCCCAGCCCCTATTGCACAATTTCCAACCCCCACTAGCCACACACAACCAAGATAACACAGCCACTTATAGACAGCCATTGCAGAGTGCGGAGCACGGATCCGCACCACCAAACCTTGCCCCACTAGTTGGTTTTCCGGCTCACAACCCTCACACCGTCAGTGAAGCAGTCCTTGTGAACCCAACTTCCCCTACCACGTGGATGCCAACTCCAAATTTGCAAGGCACTCCAATTGTGCCCCCACCTCCTGTGATTAACCTCCCACAGCCAGCCTACGGCGGGTTCATGCAGACTCACCAAGTGAGAAATGTGCAAATATTCACACGAAATGCAGACAGCAAGACGTTTGTGGATGATTGGATTCGTGATATGCAGTACCTCCTAGATGCAATTGACCTCCCTGCCCACCTCCGCTTCTCCACAGTGATACGAAACCTAAGTGGTGAGGCCAGGAAGCTGGTGTTGAACCTCCCCCCCTCTCACCAGACTCCTGAGAAAGCGTTTGATGAACTGAGGGCAGAGTACGGTGATGCGCAAAGTTTTTGGGATCCATTGGCTGACTTCTATGAGCGCAGCCAGAAGCCGGGAGAGTCAGCCTGTTCATATGCCATCGCACTGGAGGCATTACTGCGCAGAGTGGAGGAGAGTCAGCAGCAGGGCAAGCCGTTCCCTGATAGAGATGGTAAGCTCACCCGTCAGTTTCTGCGAGGGTTGGCCGACGAAGACGTATATGCTCGTATTGCACCAATAAAACCAAGACTTTGGAGCTTCCGTGAGCTGCAGGCTGAACTCCGTGAACTGGCGAGAGAAGCAAGAAAGTTCCAGCCACAATGTAGAACTAAGAGATCGGTGTCCCAAGTGCATTTCACACCAGAATGCAATGCCAACACAAAATCAGAGAGGGGGAGACATGCCTCTGAACTAGCAGAACTGACGGAGATGGTCAAGAAGCTGGCTATGAGCCAGGAGGAGCAAATGGCTAAGCTGTCGCAGCTGGAGACCAGGATAACCCCCCATAGACCTCCCCAACCTCCTGCGACCCAGTTAATTCCCTACTCTCCACAGAGGAACAACACGCAGAGCCCAGGTGTCACATGTCATAGGTGTGGAGAGCGGGGACACATAGCTAGAGTCTGCCGAGCTGTCCTGCATAGTCCACACCCAGGGGGGACTGGGCCGCAACCATCGACAATCCCCGCAGAGGGGGAGGCACCCCATTTAGCGCAGAATTTAAACTGGTGAGGCCCACGGTTTCTGGGGCAACCGCGGGCTCACAGCAAGGTCCTCGCCCACCAAAAACAAAGACTGACAGTAGAAAGGATCAAACCCCCCTAGTAGGTCCTAGAAATGAAGGGGAGGTGGAGGTTAACGGATTGAAGTGCAGGGCATTGATTGACTCTGGTTCCCAAATAACTAGTATCACTCATGGTTTCTGGCGCAGCCATCCAGATCTAAACACACAGTTACTACAGCCCTCCAAAATCCCGATAGAGGGAGCAGCGGGGCATAGCGTGCCCTATCATGGTGTCCTGCACATTAGACTGAAAGTGCTTGGGAAGGAATATGAGGCTGTCCCCACCTTTGTGGTTCCGGACTCTGACTACCGCTCTGCCGTCCCCCTACTAGTGGGTACTAATGTCCTCCGGGCCTCCAGAAGCCACCTGCAAGCAGTCTATGGCCAACAATTCCTGCAGCAAGTGAAGGAAAGGCATCCGGAATGGTACACAGCCCTGCAGGAGGTGGGGAAGTCAGATCAAAGTGAAAGTGGCGACATGGTGGGTCATGCTGTATACACTGGCCGGAAAATCCACATCCCAGCGGGAGCAGAGATGGACGTGAGGTGTAGAGTCACAGCGGGGCCGAGGAGAAAGGTCTACACAGCCCTGATAGAGAGCCATGCATCCCTTACAGTCCCCCAGGACCTCCTGGTTGCCAAAGTCCTGGCCGACGTAAAGAGGGGTTGTGCCCCTGTCAGAGTTTTGAACTTGGCGCAGCATCCCATCACTATTAAACCACACACACAGCTGGCCATTGTCTGTCTGGTAGATAATGTAGCGGAGTTTGCCCGCAGGAAGCAGAGTGAGCATCAGAATGGGGGGGCGTGTCTGAGTTTTGACCAAGTCGTGAAGGGATGCGGCGTTGACCTGAGCGGGGCTGCGGTGGCTGATGAACACCAACGCATCCTCATTCAACAGTTGGTGGAGAGGAATGCAGACGTGTTTTCGCAACACCCACTGGACTATGGACACACAAAAACAGTGCAGCATGAAATCCCCCTGGTAGATACAAAACCTTTTCGAATGCCGTACCGCAAGATCCCGCAATCTCAGTGGCAAGATGTAAGAAGGTTAATAACTGAAATGGAAGCGGCAGGGGTTATTCGGCCCAGTAAGAACCCGTATGCTTCCCCAGTAGTGGTCGTGACCAAGAAGGATGGGTCATTGAGAATCTGCATCGACTACAGAAAACTAAACTCCTACAGTACCAGAGACGCGTTTCCTCTGCCAAGAATAGAGGAGGCGCTGGAGGCCCTCGGGCAGGCAAAATACTTCTCCACGCTAGACCTCACTTCCGGTTACTGGCAGGTGGAAGTAGCAGAGCAGGACAAGCATAAAACAGCATTCAGTACACCCATGGGCTTGTTCGAAGCAAACAGAATGCCGTTTGGCCTACAGAATGCCCCATCCACATTCCAGAGACTGATGACTTGCTGTTTTGGAGACCTAAACTTCACTCACCTCCTGATTTACCTCGACGACATTATTGTTTTCTCCAGGACATTTGATGAACACCTAGAGAGGTTGCAGCTGGTTTTCGACCGGCTGCGACTGCACGGCTTGAAGCTCAAGCCCTCAAAGTGTCAGCTCATGAGGCAGGAGGTGCAGTACTTGGGTCACCTGGTGTCTGCAGAAGGGATCAAGACAGACCCGGACAAGATCTCCAAAGTTCAAACCTGGAAAAGACCTGCTAATAGAAAGGAAGTATTACAGTTTTTGGGGTTTGCCGGATATTACCGTCGCTATGTGAAGAGCTATTCCACTTTGGCTGCCCCACTGTACCGCCTTACATCAGGTGACCCAAGGAAAAAAAAGAGGGGAGCAACACACAAGCTCTCCTCCGACCCCCCTTTTCTATGGACTGACGACTGTGAGAATGCATTTGAATCTCTGAAGGATAAACTAACGACTGCCCCAATACTTGGTTACCCGGATTTCAGCCTGCCCTTCTTGCTCCAGACAGATGCCTCAGGAGGGGGACTTGGTGCGGTGCTGGCGCAGATGCAGGGTGGTACAGAGAGAGTCATAGCCTACGCTAGCAGAGGCCTGAGCCCACCTGAGACAAGGTATCCTGCGCATAAGTTGGAGTTCCTGGCGCTTAAATGGGCTGTCGCCGATAAGTTTTATGACCACCTTTATGGGCGCCGGTTTTCAGTGTTAACTGATAACAATCCCCTAAAGTATGTAATGTCCTCAGCCAAACTGGATCTGACAGGCCAGCGGTGGGTCTCCCAACTCTCTGCTTTCAATTTCGACATCCAGTATCGAAAGGGGCAGACTAATACTAATGCTGATGCTTTGTCTCGCATGTCGAACCAGGAGGTTGCAGAGGTGCTACACGCTTGTCCTCAGCACGTGCCACAGCTGCAGGGGGAATCTCAATCCCCTTTTACCCCTGTGCTGCTTGACATGGTCCTGAGTGGGGCAGGAGTGTTCCAAGCCAAGCAGCGTTTTGATTCTTATGAGCCCTATGGAAATGTGGGGACAGAGGCATTGCCTGCTATGACGGCTCAGGAGCTCCGTGCGGGACAGAGAGAAGACCCCGTCATTGGCCCCACCTGGTTCTGGAAGAGTCGTAACCAGAAACCCAGTCGCATGGAGAGGGCTGGGGTTGGAAGGCAGGGTCGCCTTCTCCTAAAAGAGTGGGGAAGGCTGGTGATGAGGAATGGAATCATGTACCGTGTAGTGAAAGAGGACCAAAACAGAACTGTCGAACAATTGGTACTGCCAGAAAAGTTCCGCACAACAGTCAAAACAGCCCTCCATGACGACTCCGGACATCTGGGACTGGAGAGGACTTTGCAGGCAATAAGGGAGAGATTTCACTGGCCAAAAATGTTTCAAGACATCAAGTCTTGGTGTGAACAGTGCGAAAGGTGCTGTCTGAGGAAGACTCCCACAGCAGGACACCAGGCCCCTCTAATTAGCATCCACAGCACCGCCCCTATGGAACTGATCTGTGTAGACTTTTTGTGTTTGGAGAGGTCCAAAGGCGGCATAGAAAATGTGTTGGTCGTAACAGATCACTTCTCTCGTTATTCACAGGCATATCCCACTAAAGACCAGAAGGCTAGCACTGTGGCTAAGGTGTTGTGGAAAAACTTCTTCTGCCGGTTTGGGTTTCCAGCCAAGTTGCATGCGGACCAAGGTCGCAACTTTGAAAGTGCCGTTGTAAAGGAGTTGTGCAAATGTACAGGCATCGCAAAGACCCACACAACACCCTACCACCCGCAGGGCAATGGAACCACTGAGAGGTTCAACCGTACCCTCATGAACATGTTGGGAACCCCATAGAGCCCCATCTAAAACCAAGGTGGCATGAGTATGTGGAGGCAATGACACATGCATACAACTGTACACGGCACGACTCAACAGGTTACACCCCATACTACCTAATGTTTGGGAGGCATCCCAGACTCCCGATTGATTTGGTTTTTGGGCTCTCCACAACAAAGGAACCATGTGAGTACGGTGAATACGTCCAGACGTTGCATGATTGCCTCTCCCAGGCCTATGCCCAGGCCAATCAGACATCACGGCGGGCAAAAGAGCAACAGAAGAGGTATTACGACCAAAAAGTCAGGAGCCATGCCTTCTGTGAGGGAGACAGAGTGCTGGTAAAAATATGTCATGTAGAAGGGCGACAGAAACTGGGAGACAGATGGGAACGACAACCGTACATTGTCCAGAAAAGACAGCCTGGTCTGCCAGTATACGTGGTGCGCCCAGAGGGGGGAGGGACGGAAAGGGTGGTACACCGCAACCTTCTAACACAGTGCATGTTTCTCCCAGTTGAGCAAGTGACAAGTGAGACCCCGGAGGATGCAGAGCCAGAGGAAAAAATGAGAGAGGAGGACACAGAGTTGGACATGAAAGGAGACGGATGTGAGACAGTGGAGGATGGGTTAGCTGTAAGTGTAAGCCAAGAAGAAGAGGAGGACTCTCTCCAGGAAATTGGTAGACCAAGAAGAAACCCCCCCAGGAAACGAAATCCCCCAAATAGACTGTCACTTGAGTCCCAAGTGGTCAAAATGCGAGGTGACCAGTGGAAAATAGAGAGAGGGAGAGAGTTGTGGCTGCAGGCTAAGGAAAGACGAGCGGCAGGACTTCCCCCGTAGTACAGCCCAAACAAACAGGCACAGCTTCAAGTTTGACATACATGTATTTTGGGTTAGGTGTGTGTGAAGTGTTAATTTGATGTATTTAAGTTTGATGACGGGGGCGCCATCAGTTAATGTGGGGGTAGATGTAGGGCAGTAGAAAATCACCGCCAGTAGATGGCGCTACCACGCCATCGTTTTGGGTCTGTCAGCCATATTGTCCATCCTGGGATTCCGTAGCTTCTGAGTGAATCTCGTTCTGAGCGCCATTTTGGTCTCAGAACAGTGTTTGTTACTCTGTTTGGAAGGTGATGCACAGTGGCGGTTATAGGCATCGAGAGAGAGAGAGAGTGTGTTTGTGAACCACCTGGAAGACGAATAAAAGATCCGCCTTGTTTCATCTGCAACCGGTCTCGACTACAATCCCTGAGCCAAACCAATGTGTCTGATGCTTAGCTCCCTGCACCACACCCCCACACCCTATAACATCAAAACACAACGCAGAGCATCGGGGCGTCCAGAGAGGTGTCAGCACGATAGGGTTACATATATATACACACACACAAACATATCAAAATGTCGATTATTTGTGACTGATCTTTGTTCTATAAATAAAGATAGATGTCTGAACTATCTGTAATTCTGTAATTCTAATATGTGCTGATTGTGTTGTTGAAATTACAAAACCGCAGGTACCATGTTTTGGATGAATTCATTTCCAGTTAAGTCAGTATTTTTACATGGTAACAGGTAGTTGACAAACTATGTTGGATTATTTTTACTTTTTTTGCTTTGTTTTTCAGCATCTTTATTGGGTCACCCGAACATTTAATATCAACATACAGTGGGTACGGAAAGTATTCAGACCCCTTTAAATTTTTCACTCTTTGTGTCATTGCAGCCATTTGCCAAAATCAAAAAAGTTCATTTTATTTCTCATTAATGTACACTCAGCACCCCATCTTGACAGAAAAAAACAGAAATGTAGACATTTTTGCAAATTTATTAAAAAAGAAAAACTGAAATATCACATGGTCATAAGTATTCAGACCCTGTGCTCAGTATTGAGTAGAAGCACCCTTTGGAGCTAGTACAGCCATGAGTCTTCTTGGGAATGATGCAACAAGTTTTTCACACCTGGATTTGGGGATCCTCTGCCATTCTTCCTTGCAGATCCTCTCCAGTTCTGTCAGGTTGGATGGTGAACGTTGGTGGACAGCCATTTTCAGGTCTCTCCAGAGATGCTCAATTGGGTTTAGGTCAGGGCTCTGGCTGGGCCAGTCAAGAACGGTCACAGAGTTGTTCCGAAGCCACTCCTTTGTTATTTTAGCTGTGTGCTTAGGGTCATTGTCCTGTTGAAAGGTGAACCTTCGGCCCAGTCTGAGGTCCTGAGCACTCTGGAAGAGGTTTTCTTCCAGGATATCTCTGTACTTGGCCGCATTCATCTTTCCCTCAATTGCAACCAGTTGTCCTGTCCCTGCAGCTGAAAAACACCCCCACAACATGATGCTCCCACCACCATGTTTCACTGTAGGGATTGTATTGGGCAGGTGATGAGCAGTGCCTGGTTTTCTCCACACATACCGCTTAGAATTAACGCCAAAAAGTTCAATCTTGGTCTCATCAGACCAGAGAATCTTATTTCTCATAGTCTGGGAGTCCTTCATGTGTTTTTTGGCAAACTCTATGTGGGCTTTCATGTGTCTTGCACTGAGGAGAGGCTTCCGTCGGGCCACTCTGCCATAAAGCCCCGACTGGTGGAGGGCTGCAGTGATAGTTGACTTTGTGGAACTTTCTCCCATCTCCCTACTGCATCTCTGGAGCTCAGCCACAGTGATCTTTGGGTTCTTCTTTACCTCTCTCACCAAGGCTCTTCTCCCACGATTGCTCAGTTTGGCTGGACGGCCAGGTCTAAGAAGAGTTCTGGTCGTCCCAAACTTTTTCCATTTGAGGATTATGGAGGCCACTGTGCTCTTAGGAACCTTGAGTGCTGCAGAAATTCTTTTGTAACCTTGGCCTGATCTATGCCTTGCCACAATTCTGTCTCTGAGCTCCTTGGGCGGTTCCTTCGACCTCATGAGTCTCATTTGCTCTGACATGCACTGTGAGCTGTAAGGTCTTATATAGACAGGTGTGTGCCTTTCCTAATCAAGTCCAATCAGTTTAATTAAACACAGCTGGACTCCAATGAAGGAGCAGAACCATCAAAAGGAGGATCAGAAGAAATGGACAGCATGTGAGTTAAATATGAGTGTCACTGCAAAGGGTCTGAATACTTATGACCATGTGATATTTCAGTTTTTCTTTTTTAATAAATTTGCAAATATTTCCACATTTCTGGTTTTTTCTGTCAAGATGGGGTGCTGAGTGTACATTAATGAGAAATAAAATGAACTTTTTCGATTTTGGCAAATGGCTGCAATGACACAAAGAGTGAAAAATTTAAAGGGGTCTGAATACTTTCCGTACCCACTGTATTTCTATACAATAAAAAAGGTCTCCTGTACTGGATTTTTACAACACTCTGAAAGTTCTTATTTAAATATCAATAAGAAACAAATAAATATGGAATCAGGTTTGTTTTCAGTCTGTCTTCAGACTTGTGTTTTGTGAACTTTGCAGCTGCATACACATCCCCTTCTCATAATGCTGTGGACTGTGCTGTTCTTTACAGGACTTTCAGCCTCCTCTCTCACTTCCTCATTGTCGATGCAGAAAATCTATGACTAAGAAAGTGTAGTGGGGAACAAAGCAAAGTAACTGCAGCAAAGATGCAAATGTAACACCCCGCTGTCTTTAGACTAGCTGTTTATTCAGACTGGGTTGTTGCTGTTTGGTTGAAAGACATCACACTAGTCACACCAGTCATAAACTAATTGTTTTTATGTTAATCCAATGATGTTCAATTAAAGAAGTCATGTTCCCCCTCCTCACTTTGTGGCTCTGCTGATCTGAGACTGAGTTGACAGGCAGGACAGGTTTTCAGTACAGTAGTTCTGTTGTCTCCGATTTGAATAATACAAAGCTTAATGTCTCAAGAGCAGCTGAATGATACAGCAGTATGGATGTTGAATGTTAAATGAAATGCAGAGTCTGGTGACCAGTCTGAAATCACTCCTCCCTACCCCACTGGCCTGTGTGTCCTCTGGTTCAGACATGAGTTTAAGACCTATTTTAGGAACAGTGAGACAATCTTAATAAGCAAGATCTTTACCTACAATATAAAACAGCCACAGAAACTCATTACATGTTGATATGTATTCCTAGACACTTTTAGGGGAGAATGGCATGGGTTGAGTTAGTGGGTTAGATGAGTCACCCCTCTGGTGTCTAACCATAAATAAAAATAACCACGTGAATAGATTAAAGGTGATTAATGGTACAATGTGTAAAATGTGAATGATTTAGCAGCATCTAGTGGTAATATTGCAGAATGCAACTTTTATGATCGCCCTTCACTATTCTTCCTGTTTCCAGGCACAAGGGAGAGTACAGTGACCATTGAAATAAAACAAAATTTCCCTGTCTAGAGCCAGTGTTTGGTTTGTCTGTTCTGGGCTACTGTAGAAACATGGCTGCACAACCTGGCTGCCTCTGTGAAAGGAGACCTGCTCGCTATGTATTCAATTCAATTCAATTCAATTCAATTCAATTCAATTCAATTCAATTCAATTTTATTTGTATAGTGCCAAATCACAATACAATCATCTCAAGGCACTTTACAAAAAACAAAAAAACCCAACAAATCCCTTATGAGCAGCACTTGGTGACAGTGGAGAGGAAAAACTCCCTTTAACGGAAGAAAAAACCTCCAGCAGAACCGGGCTCAGTTTGGGCGGCCATCTGCCTCGACCGGTTGGGGTGAGTGGATAGAGCAGAGAGAAAAGAACAGCAACAATAAAGTAATGAGTTACAGTAATCTAGCCTTGAGGTAACAAATGCATGGACTAGTTTTTCTGCATCATTCTGAGACAGGATGTTGCTAATTTTGGAAATGTTGCGCAGGTGAAAGAAGGCAGTTCTAGAGATTTGTTTTATGTGTGAGTTAAAGGACATGAGCCACACTATCCAAAGTGGGATGGATACCATTCCTCACTATCAGACCAAGTTTTCCCCAAATCTCAGGATTTTAGATAAATGTGCAAGAAGTTCAAGTGGCCACAAACACAATCTGAAAGAGAACGAAATAATCTTCAGAAATTTAGAAATCTGTGTTATCCCTCAGTGGTGGTCTTCATTTTCAAAAACTAAAGCAGATACCCACCGCCACCTAATATGACTGAACTCTCTGGGAACATAAGTTAAAAGCTCAATGCCCTGACAACACATCCTTTCCTTGACAGGAATATGACAATACTGTGTACTGTATGCAAATATTTCAGATAAAAGTAGACTTGAATATATTTAAAGTATATGAAAAATATTTTTAAGAAGGAGACAAAATCAAATATGTACAGCAAATTTATTTCAAATAAATATTTTAACATAACTTTTATATACATTTTAAGTATAAGCATAAAATGGAAGCCATTCACACACATACAGTCAAACCTACCACACAGTAACAACATCTTATTCTGATGATGCCACTACAAGCTTAAAGGTGAGGAAGGCGCGGACATATCTGTTTTCCACTAACTATGATCTCATTTGAGATGGGAGGGAGGCGGCAAACCTTAGTTTGGGCTGCAGACTGACAGTAGGACTTGGTGGAGATGGGTGCTAAACATGTGTGCTCACTCTGTTCCTTTTTTTTGAGCTCTGAGTGGGACTTATTGGGAATAGGGGGCAACAGAGTGCACCTTGATTTGCATATACACTCTAATTTATGCTTCTTCAACTCATCTTTAAGCTTCTCGTTCTCCTCTTGCAAATGCATGTAATTTTCCTTGTATGCCACAAGGAGCCCTTGTGATGCCATGGACTTTTTGATGAGGCTGCTGTTCTGCCTTTGACATCTCTGGAGCTTCTGTAGTGTCTCACTGTATTTTTGCATTTGCTTCAGGTCCTGGGCCTCCCTGTCTTTCATATCCTGAAGCTTTTTTCTCCCATATAACTGGTATTGACGGAGCTGGTCCTTTATCATCTCAAGACGGGGGTAAAGATTTTTTTTTGTCTTATCCCTAGTTGTCTGTCGGCGTGACTTGTGCCTCACTAATGCCACGTGCCTGATACTGAGCTCATTGTTAAGGTTCTTGATGTGCTGCTTGAGAGAAATGACTTCCTCCTCCATGTTTTTCAGAGTCTTCTCTTGCATGATCTTCGCAGTTTCCTGGATGTTGAGCTTCTGTTGCAGATGTGCTACCACGTGATTATAGTGCCCAACCTCTTTGTCCAGTTTCCTATTGTCTTCTTCAATTCTGGACAGCTCCTTCTCTACCAGGAGCTTCTGTTTGTCAGCCGAGGCTAAATGCTGGTCCAGTGCTTCCTTTGTTTGTTTCAGCTTGATCGTTGCTGCTTGTAGCTGCTTCTTTACAGAATCATATTTTTTTGTAATCTTCACCAACTCTGTGTCCTTTGCATTGAAGTCACAATGCTCGCTGTGGAGTTTAGCCTTCAGTTGTTCAATTGTTTCAGCCATCTTAGTGATTTTTATCTGAGCCATGAACAAATTTTGAGCACAGAGTTTTCTCTCAGTAATGGCAGCTTCCTTCTGTATTTCTTGCATTCTGTAGTTCTGTTGTGATTTACTAAGTGAATTTGTCATCTGGACTAGCTCCTGTTTTCTGATCTTTCTTTCCCTTTCCTCTAATTCCTGACTATGTTTTACCGAACGTTTTAGTGCATTGTACTTGTTAATTTGTCTTTCCATGGCTACCACGAGGTCAATCTGCTTCTCAGCCTCTTTTTTCCGGATTTCTAATTCCTTTATTAAAGAATTAGTATATTCTTGTGTTTTGGCCAGTTCACGTTCTGCTGTTGTCTGTAAAATTACTAAGTTCTTGTTTTTCTTCGTTAAGGTTGCTGTCTCCTGGGTCAACTTATATATTTTGATCTTATCAGCATTCGCTTGTTTTTTGTAGTTATAGTTTTCATTTGCCCGTCTCTCAGCTATTTCTTCCATGGATTTTAATTTCCTTTGACACATTTTCAGCTGAGCCTCCTCGATTTGGAAATTTTGTGCCTCTTTTTTCATTTCAATAATCACCTGATTTCTCGAGTCAATTTTAGCTTCGCTCCATTTCAGCTGATCTTTCAGTTCCTCTATTTGATTTAGGTAATCCTTTTTTAACATTTCCAGTTCTTGCACCTTATCATCCATTTGCTGGACCAGCAGGGTCAGATTTTTGTTTTCCTCTTTAGTTAAATTGGATGTCTCTAACTCTTTCTCCGTATTCTCCCTCTGCATCTTCTCCAAGGAGTATTTTTGCTCGAGCTCCTGGCATTGCTTCTCAAGATCCAGAACTCTCTGCTCTGAAACTGACACTGAAAGAGCTCTCTTTTCCTCTTCAAGCCTAAGGTCAGTTCTGGCCGTATCTAGTTCATTTTGTAGTTTGGCAATTTGCAACTCATATTCCTCGGCTTGGTTCTTTGGTTCATGAATCTCACTCTGTTCTTGTCTTAAAATCATTTCAGCTACAGAAAGTTCTGAAAGCTGTTTTTGCATCTTACTGTTTTCGTCCAGGAGCCATTGCTCATTTTTCTTTGTCCTGCGTAGTTCCCACCTAAGTTGAAAAACATCCATTCTGTCAAATCTACTGTCCTCTATAGGTTCCATTGTGTTTATCACTCTGTCAGTGTCTTTAGTGTCTTTTCTCTGTATAGAAACTGTATTTGAAGAGAAGTTTCAACGTACTACTACTACACTGAAGCTGTACCCTTTCAATTCTGACATCATCATTATGTCATACTTCAAAGGTGACATCAGGGTCTGAACCTGGTTTCCGGTTTTGAGCCCTGCCTGGCGTCTTATTTTGGTTAGCTTCCTGTTTCTGAACGCTGAATGTTCCCTTCGCGCATGCGCAGTTCGAGTATTTATACCAACAAAGTCACGTGTGACCCCGGATGACCCCCGGAGGTGATATATTCCGGCGTCATCCAAGGCTCTTTTCCTCTTTTCTCCTCGCGCGCGGTTCGCATGGTGGCCGATTGCTTCGCAAGCGGCACATTCCTTACCAGTTGCTGGGAGCCCCGTGACCCGAGGGGTCGGAGAAGCGGATTCGCCCTCCAGGGGCTGCGACTGTGGCTTCCGGATCTTCCCGTTGTTACATTACCCTGGAGATAATACTTGTACGCGTTTTCTTACTATTTATCTGAGAATCTGTTCTGTTATTATCCTGCTAAAATAGAGATACTTGGCATTATACACTGCCTGATGAGTGTGATTGGTTGCAACATAGCGACTGTTCTGGTGCATTGTATTGGGTGCACCTCACATTTTCTTATTTGATCAACACAAGGTCATCGTCGATTGATGAGGAATCCATTTTTTTGTAGCACGACTTTTTAGAACCCGTAGTCACATAATCGTATCGCATTTGTGGTGCATTTAATTTGCAGAATATAACGTTCTTGATTTGATTCTCTGTAGCTATTTAGAGTTCTTGTATCTATTTCTGTTCGTTCTGCACCTTTTTGTTGTAGACCACTTGAAAACTGGATGAATATACAAACTAATATACAAACTGCTTGAACCACTGACAACTGAAAGAACCTATTTTATTTGAAACATGGCAATAAACAATTTCACATTCAGCTGAACACTTGTTTCTCCACATTTTCAGCAAACAAAGTATAAATTAAAGAAAACTTACAGTTATCACCAATTTGCTCACTATTAATATTCCAAATCATTATAGGGTCTTGTTTAACAATTTAACAGGTAAGTCATAACAGCTGAAAATGAGGAATTCAATTTTACAAAGGTAAAGTTTATACTACTGTAACACGGCTGTAACGTCTTCCATATAATTCAAAAATGGTTAGCATCAGCATTTTCTGTATTTAAAAAGTCACTATACTCTTTGCCTTCCAATCATAAAATAAATAATGAACAATGAATCACAAAGAAGTCATTTAACCATTATGACTGAAAAGGACAAAAAGCAGCTCTGTAAAGCATGATGTTACCTTAACTGGCAGATAATTTAATTCTGGCAAGCAGAATGAGGAAGATACCCCCCCAAATCTTTTTCTATTAAGAACTCCTGATACTATCCTGCCTTTCCACTTCCATCTACTACAGCACTGCCTTTTCCCCACGTCACAATAAATCCTTTCTATTATAGTCTTTCTCGAACGCTTACACACTATAACCAGGTTTGTTAATTAAAGATCCCAAACTATAATGCCATCTACCAAAAGACAGACTAATTTCCTACAACTAAAAACACACAGTTCCCATTTTCACATGAGATTTGTTGAACATTGTGTGAACAACTACACACAAAATTGTTTCACATGTCAGTGTCTGCATTTAAAAAGCACTGGCATTGGTATGATTAATTCAAGTCATCACACTCAATCATTAACACACAATTCCCCGTTGGAAACGCCATGAGATAGACAAAGGCCAGTGGGTCAGTTCACTTGTCGTGAAACAGTAAGCCCATAAGGAGGACACACATGGTAGAGGAAAGGCAATGAAAACAAATACTTTCTGAATAATTCATGCAACTCCAGTTGACCTTGTCCTTGCCCATTAGGGAAGTTGGGCAAAGTGTGCAGTCAAATGTGAGCTGCTTCAAAGTAACTTCTATACTATATACGTCTATAATCTGGACCTTCAGAGATGAAAATAGGTAGATAGTTTACATACTGTGCACTACTGTAACTTTGAAGTGCTGTACTCTGCACTGTTACAGCACTTATGTGTCCCTATACATGTTTCCTCTCTCATACTGTAGACTACATACTACTGTACGCTCTTATTTTGTGAAATGGATGGGTTACAGTAATCTCATGGCTATTTTGCAGAACAGAGCAAAGACCAGCTAATGGAGGCTGAAGACATGTCAATCAATATTCTGAGGCACTGATGCAGTCAGCATTTCAACAATTGACCACATCTTTCAGTGGAAAAGGTTGGTGATGAATCAGGTTTATTAGAAGGAATTCCGACATAGTCTGGACCAGACCAGAGATGAGAGCTTTATGTACAAACTGGGTAAATACATATTTTTGTCTTTATCTATGTCTATCTTTGTCTATGTTCTTTTCAGCTGCGGTATATGTATTTCACTCAATTTCATTTTAACTAGGAGGAATAAAAAACTGTCTTGTGTTTTTATATTGGGGTCATGTAAAGATGCTGGTCTGGGGGAAAAGTGCCATAACTTGATACAGTAAGGTTTTTGTAGTAGTGTTTTGAATCAGTCTCAGCAAGGTGCCTTGGCTGTTCTATAGTGTCTGTGTATTTAAAGGCCTTTGTGTGATGTCTGAAGCCAAAGTCTGGTTTAGATGAAGCATTACATGGTTTTAACTGGACATAGAAGTTTGAATTTAGGGTTTTGAGAAATGGAGTATTATTTTAAGAAAACATGTCTTAGGAAATATTTTGCTTCACCTGTACATTACTAGTGATCACGTTGCCCCATGTCCTCTGGTCTGTGTGTGCGCATGGCTGGTACCCCTCTCATTGCACTGGATTCCTGAGTGGATTGTTGCTTTGAGAATCTGTAAGTTTATTGCTTTACCATATTGTTGAATTAATTATTATTTTTTACTCCACCATTGCTATAATTCATATTTATCTTCACTTAAGCTTTCTCTGTTGAAACGCTATGGTAACCTACATGTCGCATGCTCTCAATTTTTGTCCTAGTCTCCTGGTATTCACAGGCAGAAGATAATCAGGTGGCCTCATATATCCCAGTTATGACTCATGCTTCCATACTGTAATGCTACTGGCTCTCAGATGCCTGCTCCATCCTCAACGCCTGTGCAGCTCTCTAGGTCAGCTCACATTGAAAGACTGTTGTTGGTTCTAATCAAACATCTACACAGAGACTTTCTTTTCTAGGTTGAGCTCGTGACTTTTAGGAGATGCACACTTGGTGCTATCCCCGGCTGCAGCCACGAGCCCGCTCAGAACACTTTAATTTATATCTGGAGGTGGTTACATGACTTCCAGGCACCGTCTCACTTTACACAATAGGGGAGAGTTGAAACATAGGTTAACTTCAAAGTTCATACAGAGTTCACATCCATATCTTTACATGTCTTGGTGATTTACACAGAAAAACAGAGAACATCCTTGACTGTGATATGCCTGGTTGCACCCTTTACATAAATCTGTCTGCAAAATGACAATTCTCATAACACAGTTAGCAATTTACAATGCCCTTATTCTAACATTTCCCTCCTGTTTGTCATTTTCAACATAGTATCAGAGTTTTCCATCTTCCTTGTAGGATTTTCTGGAAACTCGTCATTATGACCAAACAAGATTTGGAGAAGCAAGGCTCTGTGAGGGGTTGGGCGAAAACCTTCTGTAAAGGAAAAATTCCCAACCGGCCCCCAGGCTCCTGGGCGACCACCTCTGGTCCTCTATCAGAGCACAATCAGTTACACATAGTCAGTATTTACACAAACTGTTCATTATCATCTTCATCAGAGTGGTCCAAGGCTGTGAGGAGAGGGTACAGCTGATCCACCTGTTGCTCCACCGGGCCCAACGCTCGCTGTATTAGGCGTTCGACCAGGGAGCAAGTGGTATTTACAGTCACCTCTGTGCTTACATAACAGACAATACTTAGTGTCCCTAGACACAGAATCAGCCGATGGAGAGCCATAGCTGGGAGTAAGGATCAGATGGTCTCTTCAGCAGCCAAGGGTTTTGATACCGGCCGACTTCCACCTTACTCGGCCCCTAGTGGCTGTAGTATCTTGCAGTGGCTCTGGTGAATCCACGTGGGTCTCTCCTGAATCTTTACTGCAGTGGGAGTGGTCAGGATCACTGTATAGGGCCCCTCCCACTTGGGAGTGGACCAAGTCTTCCTCTTGATGACCTTTATCAGGACTCGGTCACCAGGTTTGACTCTCTGCACCTGTGGAGACAAAACATCTCTTGGCAGATTATTTGCACTCATGACTTCTCTAGTTTGCAACATCTTGCTCATCCATTCAGCTAGAGTAGTTTCTCCTTGAGGTTTTTCACACACATTGTCACAAATGGGAAGTGTAAAAGATCTTCCATAAAGGATTTCAAACGGGGTCAGGCCTCTGTCTGTTGGCGTGACCCTCATATACATTTTTACCAGGGGGAGACATTCCACCCATGTCCTTCCCGTTTGCTCCATAGTTTTCCTCACTCTCATCTTTATAGTGCCATTAGTTCTTTCTACCAGGCCTGCACTTTGGGGATGGTATGAACAGTGGTTCTTCAAAGTTTGTCTTTAATTTTAAAAAAGGTCTTGCTCAATTATGGCTCCTTCTTTGAGCCAGAGTTGCTGTTCAGCCGGTGGGGCTCTTTTCTGCATGTCTGAAAGTACTTCATGATCTATAGGCTGTTTCACTTCTTCCATGAGGTATAGGTTACATTTCCCAAACTGTCCCTGCGCTGCTGCTTTTGCTATAGCATCTACTCTATTGTTTCCTTTGGATACTGGATCTAATTTCCTCGTATGTGCGGCACATATACAGACAGCGAGTCGTTTTGGTAACATGACAGCTTGTAATAACTCTTTTAAGAGTGGGGCATGTCTAACTGACTGTCCTCCAGCTGTCTTCATTCCTCTGCGAGCCCATTGTATTTCCTGCTTCATGGCCATCGGTGTTTCATAAATCAAGTCTAACAGCGGTTGTGTTACTTGAGCATAATCTGGAATCCACTGTCGACAGTAGTTACACAGCCCTAAGAATTGCATCATCTGTTGCTTAGTGATAGGCTTACAGGCTTGTTGAATAGCTGCTTTCCTGGATTCAGTCAGGGCTCTGCCTTCTGGTGTTAGCTTATGACCCAGGAATACAACTTCAGAAGTAGCCCACTGTAGCTTTTTTGGAGATGCTTTGTTACCTGTTCTTTCTAAATGTTTGAACAGTGCTATCGCCGTGTCTTTGTTATGCTGCTGAGTGTCTGATGTAATTAAAATATCATCCACATAGGTCAAAATTTGGCTATGTGAAGGCACATGGAATGTAGATAAGCAATTTTCCAATTCTAATACAAATATAGTGGGGCTATCAACATAACCCTGTGGCAACCTGGTGTAGGTAAGTTTCTTTCCCTCAAAGGTGAACCCAAACCATCCCTGTGAGTCTGGATGTACTGGGATAGAGAAAAAAGCATTACTGAGATCCACAACCGTGAACCACTTCATTTCAGGTTTTATATGGTTCAGCAAAGTGTGAGGATCTGGGACACACGGGGCCCTACTTTCAACTGCTTTATTTACTTCCCTTAAGTCTTGGATCATCCTCCAACTCCTCCCATCAGCTTTTTTCACTGGAAATATAGGGGTGTTACACTGAGCCTCTGGTGCCCTCACCAGGATCCCTGCATCAAGCATCTCTTGTACCACAGGCCTGATTCCCTGAAGGGCGTCTGGTTTAAGGGGATACTGCTTTATCCTAGGTCTATAATCAGATTTGGCCTTAATAATAACTTCTGGAGCTGTGGTCATTAGGCCTACATCAGTTTTGCTTCGAGACCAGAAACTGTCAGGCACCTCAGCCAAACACGGATCTAACTCCTCCAGAAGTAACACTCATTCTCGGTCATCCTCCCCCATGTGAGCACGGGGAGTGGCCGTTACAACCCAATTTAAGTTTTTGTAAAAACAGCTTCCCACACTATTACTAAACCAGCCCTCTTCATCCTCATGCCAATCACAAATACTCTCAGCTTTATTCAAAAACTGCTTTAACTCCTCCCAATACATGTCATTCGTCTTAGACACTGACAAGTGAGGATTAGGTGACCATCCCATCAAGAGGCGCTTAGCTTCTGGAGGAAGACTAACAGAGCAGACTGCCTTTCCTTTCCTATCAGTATAAAGGGTCTTAAGCGTTATTCTCTGTGGCCCTAACTTCTCAAACTTCCGTACATAGTCAAAATCTGGACCTGGGGTATGTTTATAATAGAGGGTGACATGCATCTGCTCTGGGGAGAGGCTTTCTGAGTGTGGTGGTTGAGGATCAGGCAGCAGGCGCAGGAGCTGCTCTCCTGTGCGTCCAGGGTCAGGCATGGGCAGATCTAGGGACCACCAGTAATATGGTGCCCCTTGTTTCAGCACTACATAAGAGGGGATCTCCTCCCCCGGGCCTATGGCTGCCATCCCGTTTGTAGTAGGTACTAGAGATATTTTTAACTTACTCAACAAATCTCTGCCCAATAAGTTCACAGGACAGTTAGGACACAAAACTGCCATTACCTTTACCTGAAAGCCAGATGCCTCATCCTCAATCATAAAACTTTGGGAGAAACTGCAAGGGGTGACCTGTCCATTCGCTGATTTTACAAAAATATTTTTATCACCTCTTGTCACTCCAGGAATTCTATCCCTCAAAACTGTTCTGTCTGCTCCTGTGTCACACAAAAACTTTATTTTCACTCCATTAATTTTTAGCATTCTAATGGGCATTACCTTATTCCCTTCTGCACTATAATAAGTGTCTACAATTTCTTCAAGGTCCAGCATTTCATCTACAGTAGGGCCTAGTCATGCTTGGGGGTTAAAGGGTCCAGGTCGCCTATACTCTTCTGATCGTCTGCCTTCATCTCTCCCTGAGCTCTGGTTCTGCTCATCACAATCACGGGCAAAGTGTCCTGGTCTACCGCAATTATAGTATACATCATCCTTCCATTTCCTATTTCCAGAACCTCTTCCTGAGCTCCCTCTACCTCTGCCTCTTCCTCTGAATCCTCTCCTGTTGTACTGTGAAGGACCTCCTCTCCCCCTGTCACCCATGACATCCAGTAGTGCAAACACTGCAGCTTTTGATTGTTGTTCTGATTTATGTTTCTGTAAGTCTTGGGCATGCTGTGCATAATTCATTATTTGAGTCACTCCATCTGTGGGTATATTAATATTTAGCTTTCGGATGTGGTGAGTGATGGACGGAAGAAACCCACTCAGCAAGGCCTGCTTCAGTTGTTGCTGATAGGGGGAAGCGACAGTGTCAGAGGGATCCAAACCACTGTTTGCTTTAAACACTTCCTCTAGCCGTCCTCTATAGTCCTGCACATCCTCACCTTCTTTTTGTTTACATTGGGCAATAGCTTGGTAATCAGGAGGTTTAACAAATGCATTTTTTACTCTATCTGTCAGCAATGTAACTTGGTTGTCTAAGGCTGGGACTCCGGGGGCCAAAACTTCCCCCCCTGGAGTCTGCCCTGTATATCCTCTCCTCACTCCTCCATATCTGTGTCCTAAAGCTTTCCTGCACGCTGAGTCAATCTCCTGCCCGTCCAAATTGTAAGTTTGTCTAAGTTGTTGCTGATTTTCTAGCCATTAACGAACATTAGCGAGGGGGTCCCCTAGCCCTTTTACTGCATCCTCTAGCTCCTTACAAGACCACGGTCTCCTTACCAGGAGAAGTGGCCTGTTATCATTCCCTACTCCAAAATGAGGGTTAGGCACCTCTATGGCTGGAAAGATGCTGGCTGGGTCAGTCAATGGTGGCCAGGGCGGCGGATCAGGACGGGGCCCCATCCTTGACCCATCGCCCTGGAGGTCCCTAAACGGACTTAATTTTGACATAGCCTCTGCCAGTCCCTGGACCTCATCAACTAAAGGACCATACAGATTTCCTGATCTAGTGTGGCTAGGACTGGTTAGGGCAGGTCCAGCCGTAGGAGGCGGGATCGCGGCTGCCTTCGCTGCCCCCGTCACAGGTGCAGCAGCCGCTGCTTCTTCTTGTTGAATTAACGCTTGTGGGCGCCCTACAAAATCAGCTGGCTCCTCCTGGAGGGCTGCTATGAGGGACTTTTATCTCTTCTCTTCTCAGCTTGCTCTTGCCACTTTACTGCCTCAATGAGCTGCAATTTAAATTTATCAATTTTCCTAGGTTCTACTATGGCCATTTCTGCTTTTAACTGAGTTACCAATTTATCGCATGCGCAGGTTTCCAATTTTCCAGGAAACTCATACTTTTTCCCTCCATTCTCCTAAATATCTCGCTGATCCAGGAGAATAAGTGTTCATAAATTTAGGATCCCCCATTAATTGGGGTTTACTGTTCCCCTTTCCCATAGTTGCAACTTTGGCACAAGCAAACGATCAGTCACAACAGCGTGGGGATCGTCCACTGTATCAAGCTTCTACAGGTACTAATTACCTGCGGATACAGCCGTCCACCACACTCAACTTTTCAATTTTTACTTGTGCCCAACAAAATACACAGTTTAAATAGGTAGTGACGCTGCTCTATTCAGCCGACAATAGTCCGTCAACTACCATCAATCACACGTTCTCATTCACTCACACGCTCTCATTCACTCACACGTGTTTCAGTATCCCTGATACTTTCTTTTCGTCCCTGACGAATAGCGCTTTTACTTTTCAAGTGTCCTTGACACTGCTATGTCCCTGACATAGGTTTCGTCCCTGACGAACTTACAGCTGCTTTCTAGTGTCCCTGACACTGCTATGTCCCTGACATAGGTTTCGTCCCTGACGAACTTACAGCTGCTTTCTAGTGTCCCTGACACTGCTATGTCCCAGACATAGAAGTCAACGCAGCTCACCTATTTCTGCAGATACGTCTCTTGTCCGGCTTCCGTCAAGCAGCAGAAGTGAAGAGGATCTTTTCAGGCGAGTAGACACCGACCTCCCGTCGAATTCACGAGGGTGGATTTTCCTCGATCCCCTATGGGACCGACTGTGCACAGTTTTCCAGCGTCCTCGTCCTCCTCTTCACCGTTGATGCTGTATTGGAAACCGGGCGGAAACACCAATAAATGTTGGTTCTAATCAAACATCTACACAGAGACTTTCTTTTCTAGGTTGAGCTCGTGACTTTTAGGAGATGCACACTTGGTGCTATCCCCGGCTGCAGCCACGAGCCCGCTCAGAACACTTTAATTTATATCTGGAGGTGGTTACATGACTTCCAGGCACCGTCTCACTTTACACAATAGGGGAGAGTTGAAACATAGGTTAACTTCAAAGTTCATACAGAGTTCACATCCATATCTTTACATGTCTTGGTGATTTACACAGAAAAACAGAGAACATCCTTGACTGTGATATGCCTGGTTGCACCCTTTACATAAATCTGTCTGCAAAATGACAATTCTCATAACACAGTTAGCAATTTACAATGCCCTTATTCTAACATTTCCCTCCTGTTTGTCATTTTCAACATAGTATCAGAGTTTTCCATCTTCCTTGTAGGATTTTCTGGAAACTCGTCATTATGACCAAACAAGATTTGGAGAAGCAAGGCTCTGTGAGGGGTTGGGCGAAAACCTTCTGTAAAGGAAAAATTCCCAACCGGCCCCCAGGCTCCTGGGCGACCACCTCTGGTCCTCTATCAGAGCACAATCAGTTACACATAGTCAGTATTTACACAAACTGTTCATTATCATCTTCATCAGAGTGGTCCAAGGCTGTGAGGAGAGGGTACAGCTGATCCACCTGTTGCTCCACCGGGCCCAACGCTCGCTGTATTAGGCGTTCGACCAGGGAGCAAGTGGTATTTACAGTCACCTCTGTGCTTACATAACAGACAATACTTAGTGTCCCTAGACACAGAATCAGCCGATGGAGAGCCATAGCTGGGAGTAAGGATCAGATGGTCTCTTCAGCAGCCAAGGGTTTTGATACCGGCCGACTTCCACCTTACTCGGCCCCTAGTGGCTGTAGTATCTTGCAGTGGCTCTGGTGAATCCACGTGGGTCTCTCCTGAATTTTTACTGCAGTGGGAGTGGTCAGGATCACTGTATAGGGCCCCTCCCACTTGGGAGTGGACCAAGTCTTCCTCTTGATGACCTTTATCAGGACTCGGTCACCAGGTTTGACTCTCTGCACCTGTGGAGACAAAACATCTCTTGGCAGATTATTTGCACTCATGACTTCTCTAGTTTGCAACATCTTGCTCATCCATTCAGCTAGAGTAGTTTCTCCTTGAGGTTTTTCACACACATTGTCACAAATGGGAAGTGTAAAAGATCTTCCATAAAGGATTTCAAACGGGGTCAGGCCTCTGTCTGTTGGCGTGACCCTCATATACATTTTTACCAGGGGGAGACATTCCACCCATGTCCTTCCCGTTTGCTCCATAGTTTTCCTCACTCTCATCTTTATAGTGCCATTAGTTCTTTCTACCAGGCCTGCACTTTGGGGATGGTATGAACAGTGGTTCTTCAAAGTTTGTCTTTAATTTTAAAAAGGTCTTGCTCAATTATGGCTCCTTCTTTGAGCCAGAGTTGCTGTTCAGCCGGTGGGGCTCTTTTCTGCATGTCTGAAAGTACTTCATGATCTATAGGCTGTTTCACTTCTTCCATGAGGTATAGGTTACATTTCCCAAACTGTCCCTGCGCTGCTGCTTTTGCTATAGCATCTACTCTATTGTTTCCTTTGGATACTGGATCTAATTTCCTCGTATGTGCGGCACATATACAGACAGCGAGTCGTTTTGGTAACATGACAGCTTGTAATAACTCTTTTAAGAGTGGGGCATGTCTAACTGACTGTCCTCCAGCTGTCTTCATTCCTCTGCGAGCCCATTGTATTTCCTGCTTCATGGCCATCGGTGTTTCATAAATCAAGTCTAACAGCGGTTGTGTTACTTGAGCATAATCTGGAATCCACTGTCGACAGTAGTTACACAGCCCTAAGAATTGCATCATCTGTTGCTTAGTGATAGGCTTACAGGCTTGTTGAATAGCTGCTTTCCTGGATTCAGTCAGGGCTCTGCCTTCTGGTGTTAGCTTATGACCCAGGAATACAACTTCAGAAGTAGCCCACTGTAGCTTTTTTGGAGATGCTTTGTTACCTGTTCTTTCTAAATGTTTGAACAGTGCTATCGCCGTGTCTTTGTTATGCTGCTGAGTGTCTGATGTAATTAAAATATCATCCACATAGGTCAAAATTTGGCTATGTGAAGGCACATGGAATGTAGATAAGCAATTTTCCAATTCTAATACAAATATAGTGGGGCTATCAACATAACCCTGTGGCAACCTGGTGTAGGTAAGTTTCTTTCCCTCAAAGGTGAACCCAAACCATCCCTGTGAGTCTGGATGTACTGGGATAGAGAAAAAAGCATTACTGAGATCCACAACCGTGAACCACTTCATTTCAGGTTTTATATGGTTCAGCAAAGTGTGAGGATCTGGGACACACGGGGCCCTACTTTCAACTGCTTTATTTACTTCCCTTAAGTCTTGGATCATCCTCCAACTCCTCCCATCAGCTTTTTTCACTGGAAATATAGGGGTGTTACACTGAGCCTCTGGTGCCCTCACCAGGATCCCTGCATCAAGCATCTCTTGTACCACAGGCCTGATTCCCTGAAGGGCGTCTGGTTTAAGGGGATACTGCTTTATCCTAGGTCTATAATCAGATTTGGCCTTAATAATAACTTCTGGAGCTGTGGTCATTAGGCCTACATCAGTTTTGCTTCGAGACCAGAAACTGTCAGGCACCTCAGCCAAACACGGATCTAACTCCTCCAGAAGTAACACTCATTCTCGGTCATCCTCCCCCATGTGAGCACGGGGAGTGGCCGTTACAACCCAATTTAAGTTTTTGTAAAAACAGCTTCCCACACTATTACTAAACCAGCCCTCTTCATCCTCATGCCAATCACAAATACTCTCAGCTTTATTCAAAAACTGCTTTAACTCCTCCCAATACATGTCATTCGTCTTAGACACTGACAAGTGAGGATTAGGTGACCATCCCATCAAGAGGCGCTTAGCTTCTGGAGGAAGACTAACAGAGCAGACTGCCTTTCCTTTCCTATCAGTATAAAGGGTCTTAAGCGTTATTCTCTGTGGCCCTAACTTCTCAAACTTCCGTACATAGTCAAAATCTGGACCTGGGGTATGTTTATAATAGAGGGTGACATGCATCTGCTCTGGGGAGAGGCTTTCTGAGTGTGGTGGTTGAGGATCAGGCAGCAGGCGCAGGAGCTGCTCTCCTGTGCGTCCAGGGTCAGGCATGGGCAGATCTAGGGACCACCAGTAATATGGTGCCCCTTGTTTCAGCACTACATAAGAGGGGATCTCCTCCCCCGGGCCTATGGCTGCCATCCCGTTTGTAGTAGGTACTAGAGATATTTTTAACTTACTCAACAAATCTCTGCCCAATAAGTTCACAGGACAGTTAGGACACAAAACTGCCATTACCTTTACCTGAAAGCCAGATGCCTCATCCTCAATCATAAAACTTTGGGAGAAACTGCAAGGGGTGACCTGTCCATTCGCTGATTTTACAAAAATATTTTTATCACCTCTTGTCACTCCAGGAATTCTATCCCTCAAAACTGTTCTGTCTGCTCCTGTGTCACACAAAAACTTTATTTTCACTCCATTAATTTTTAGCATTCTAATGGGCATTACCTTATTCCCTTCTGCACTATAATAAGTGTCTACAATTTCTTCAAGGTCCAGCATTTCATCTACAGTAGGGCCTAGTCATGCTTGGGGGTTAAAGGGTCCAGGTCTCCTATACTCTTCTGATCGTCTGCCTTCATCTCTCCCTGAGCTCTGGTTCTGCTCATCACAATCACGGGCAAAGTGTCCTGGTCTACCGCAATTATAGTATACATCATCTTTCCAGAACCTCTTCCTGAGCTCCCTCTACCTCTGCCTCTTCCTCTGAATCCTCTCCTGTTGTACTGTGAAGGACCTCCTCTCCCCCTGTCACCCATGACATCCAGTAGTGCAAACACTGCAGCTTTTGATTGTTGTTCTGATTTATGTTTCTGTAAGTCTTGGGCATGCTGTGCATAATTCATTATTTGAGTCACTCCATCTGTGGGTGTATTAATATTTAGCTTTCGGATGTGGTGAGTGATGGACGGAAGAAACCCACTCAGCAAGGCCTGCTTCAGTTGTTGCTGATAGGGGGAAGCGACAGTGTCAGAGGGATCCAAACCACTGTTTGCTTTAAACACTTCCTCTAGCCGTCCTCTATAGTCCTGCACATCCTCACCTTCTTTGTGTTTACATTGGGCAATAGCTTGGTAATCAGGAGGTTTAACAAATGCATTTTTTACTCTATCTGTCAGCAATGTAACTTGGTTGTCTAAGGCTGGGTCTCCGGGGGCCAAAACTTCCCCCCCTGGAGTCTGCCCTGTATATCCTCCCCTCACTCCTCCATATCTGTGTCCTAAAGCTTTCCTGCACGCTGAGTCAATCTCCTGCCCGTCCAAATTGTAAGTTTGTCTAAGTTGTTGCAGATTTTCAAGCCATTAACGAACATTAGCGAGGGGGTCCCCTAGCCCTTTTACTGCATCCTCTAGCTCCTTACAAGACCACGGTCTCCTTACCAGGAGAAGTGGCCTGTTATCATTCCCTACTCCAAAATGAGGGTTAGGCACCTCTATGGCTGGAAAGATGCTGGCTGGGTCAGTCAATGGTGGCCAGGGCGGCGGATCAGGACGGGGCCCCATCCTTGACCCATCGCCCTGGAGGTCCCTAAACGGACTTAATTTTGACATAGCCTCTGCCAGTCCCTGGACCTCATCAACTAAAGGACCATACAGATTTCCTGATCTAGTGTGGCTAGGACTGGTTAGGGCAGGTCCAGCCGTAGGAGGCGGGATCGCGGCTGCCTTCGCTGCCCCCGTCACAGGTGCAGCAGCCGCTGCTTCTTCTTGTTGAATTAACGCTTGTGGGCGCCCTACAAAATCAGCTGGCTCCTCCTGGAGGGCTGCTATGAGGGACTTTTATCTCTTCTCTTCTCAGCTTGCTCTTGCCACTTTACTGCCTCAATGAGCTGCAATTTAAATTTATCAATTTTCCTAGGTTCTACTATGGCCATTTCTGCTTTTAACTGAGTTACCAATTTATCGCATGCGCAGGTTTCCAATTTTCCAGGAAACTCATACTTTTTCCCTCCATTCTCCTAAATATCTCGCTGATCCAGGAGAATAAGTGTTCATAAATTTAGGATCCCCCATTAATTGGGGTTTACTGTTCCCCTTTCCCATAGTTGCAACTTTGGCACAAGCAAACGATCAGTCACAACAGCGTGGGGATCGTCCACTGTATCAAGCTTCTACAGGTACTAATTACCTGCGGATACAGCCGTCCACCACACTCAACTTTTCAATTTTTACTTGTGCCCAACAAAATACACAGTTTAAATAGGTAGTGACGCTGCTCTATTCAGCCGACAATAGTCCGTCAACTACCATCAATCACACGTTCTCATTCACTCACACGCTCTCATTCACTCACACGTGTTTCAGTATCCCTGATACTTTCTTTTCGTCCCTGACGAATAGCGCTTTTACTTTTCAAGTGTCCCTGACACTGCTATGTCCCTGACATAGGTTTCGTCCCTGACGAACTTACAGCTGCTTTCTAGTGTCCCTGACACTGCTATGTCCCTGACATAGGTTTCGTCCCTGACGAACTTACAGCTGCTTTCTAGTGTCCCTGACACTGCTATGTCCCAGACATAGAAGTCAACGCAGCTCACCTATTTCTGCAGATACGTCTCTTGTCCGGCTTCCGTCAAGCAGCAGAAGTGAAGAGGATCTTTTCAGGCGAGTAGACACCGACCTCCCGTCGAATTCACGAGGGTGGATTTTCCTCGATCCCCTATGGGACCGACTGTGCACAGTTTTCCAGCGTCCTCGTCCTCCTCTTCACCTTGATGCTGTATTGGAAACCGGGCGGAAACACCAATAAATGTTGGTTCTAATCAAACATCTACACAGAGACTTTCTTTTCTAGGTTGAGCTCGTGACTTTTAGGAGATGCACACTTGGTGCTATCCCCAGCTGCAGCCACGAGCCCGCTCAGAACACTTTAATTTATATCTGGAGGTGGTTACATGACTTCCAGGCACCGTCTCACTTTACACAATAGGGGAGAGTTGAAACATAGGTTAACTTCAAAGTTCATACAGAGTTCACATCCATATCTTTACATGTCTTGGTGATTTACACAGAAAAACAGAGAACATCCTTGACTGTGATATGCCTGGTTGCACCCTTTACATAAATCTGTCTGCAAAATGACAATTCTCATAACACAGTTAGCAATTTACAATGCCCTTATTCTAACAACTGTCCTTCCTTTACTTTAAAAGAGATGACCCCTCGGAGTTTGCAAAGCTTAACATGGCCCTGGAAAACCTGCTACCACCAAATGAAACTGAGCAAAATAATGGCATTCTGTTGGACCATTTGAAACTGTCATTTGGCCTTAGCATATGCTCATCATCCTCAGCCTTACGCTATTAGGTCTTGTGAAGGCTCTCCAGAAGAAATGTGGCCAAGCCCGATCTGTGGATATTAAGAACAACTGCTTCCATCTGGAACATTCCAACTATAGTTACAGGGTACTCTTGGGGGTTCAGCCAGTTTGCTGTATTGATCAGAGCTCTGGTTGGTATGCATTAGTCTTGGGGTCATAATGAATGAGCCAAGGAGTGTGCATGTGCATTACATGTCCATCAACTGCTCAGTAAACTTTTAGGTGGACATGTGGACAACTTTTCCAGACATGCCAGAACTGCGACCCTTATAATCTCATTAATTTTGCAAATTGGCTGGAGGAAGAGATGGCATGTCAAAGTATGGCTCTTAAAGTAAACAAATAGTCAAGCAAGAAATTCCAAGTCACAGGCCAGGAAGGTCTACAAAGTCAACTTTAACAACTACTTTATTCCAGTTTATAAAGCAAGAGGAGAACTCCAGACTTCAGAAAACTCCTATTGTCAAAAGTCAGATGAGCCTAGAACCTCTTGTGTCTTCTGTAATAATCAAGCTCAGCACCTCATCACATAGTCATTACTCTCTGACTGACAGACACAAAATTAGTCTTCCTGATTGAACTGTGGTTACAGGTCATTATTTAAATCTTAATTAAACCTATGCTGCATCCCGATTCCTTACTACATATTAACTGTATATGATGTAACCATATCCATTTAAAAAGTGTTTAGTATAGTATGAAAGCTAGTGTAACATTGAAACAGCTAAAATAGCTGCCATAAAGAATATTCCTGGTTCCTCCTCCTGCCCTGGTTAGCATGTTTGACAAGCTCAGTGAGAAAAGGCACAGGTTAAGGTGAAAAGAAAATACCAAAAAAACTGCACTGCAGTATTTATGTTATTATTGAAATACTTGCCTAACTAGTCAGCCTTCATGTAAGCAATACACTCAAGATATATCTCTAATGTGCATGATTTGCATGTAAGAAAAAGCTTATTAGAGTAACTGTTCACATTATCATGTTCACACATGTAGTGTTCAGATACCCCTGCTCTGAACCCAAAGAAATTCTTTCATTGTCATTCATTGATTATTAACTGCATGTTGGTAAGTACAGTGGGCAACGCTGTACTTGAAGTGCACTGCATGCACAAAACATATATATGCTGTTTTTCTTTTATGTAAACATTATGAAACACACAATAGTGTTTTTTGAATCTATATCAGGAAGCAACTACGAATAAAACTGTCAAACATTTCAAAGCACATTTTCCATATGAAGTGGAAAAAAACAAAACAAAACACATACTCTTTAGTAGGTTTGAGTCAGTTACTGCATCCGTACCAGTTTGGTGCTCTGTTCATGTGTCCTGGATTGAGACACTGAACATGCTACCTGACTGTTCCTTAGATAAGAGTATCAGCTACATGTTAGATAATGCAAACTCAGTGCATTGTTCAAAGGGTACATAAATACTGCAATCGTGTGTGTGTGTGTGTGTATATATATATATATATATATATATATATACATATATGTGTGTGTGTGTGTTGTGTTGTGGACCATGGTCAGAAGCCCTGATAAGCAGTCATGATCTTGCATTATGTGGCACGTTCTTTGTTCGGTGCTGAATATGTACTGGAATTTCTTCATCCTGTGCAAAAGACAAAAGGTTAAAATTAGCATCTCTGTGGCTGTCAGGTTATGGGTTATGATGGTTATGATATAGCTTTACTTCCACACAGACTTCATTACATTAACTTAAAACACGTAATAACATACTGTTTCATTGTCTGCTGTCTCCTCTCCCTCAGTTTGCTGGCTGCCAGCATTGACTGCCTCAAAGTCAGACAGCGCACTTTCCACTGCCTCCTCATCATAGTCTGTCTGGTATTCATCAGACGGTTCCTCTGAAGACAGTCAAGGGACATTATCATTTTGTCCCATTTTAAATCACAATCTATTATTATTATTTATGTAACTTGTCAAAGGAGAGCATTTGAGTATTTTTGGACAAAAAGACACTTGCCAATATCATTAGGACCATCAGGTTCTTATCTTTATTAGAGATTTGATATAATCACATACAAGTCTGGGCTATAACTGTAAATCAAAAGCATGCTTGAATATTAGCTAATAATGATAAGCGCATGCTAATTATTAGCTTATGATTTCAATGTTACTAACCATTGATTAAAGTGCTCGTCACAGGTTCGATTCTTGACACAATTTCAGCCAAGTCGGTAAAGGAGGCATTTGGACAGGTGACCACCTGAGAGATGCAACACATCATATCAGAGAAGGCCTTAATTCAGCTTCTTTGTAGTTGATTCACAGTCGACGTGATTCTAATTATACACAGTACAGTATATGCGAACAATTTCTTAGTGCAAGCTATAGCATTTTGTGTATCACATGTAACCACTAGATATGTCTGATGGAGATCTGAAGTGTAACAGCAATACAATTAAAGGTGCCCCGTAGGTCCCAGGTGCAGCAAACAGTATAGAGGTAAAACATCTTAGTATTGCACCAACTCGGCAATCTGACAAAACCCTGCAATGCACTCCAAGGTCCAGAGCATCTGGCTACCACAGCCAGCTGATTAGGCGCACATGTGACACCCATCTCTGATGCATGAAATTCATGCACGTAATTCGACTGTATGTCTAATTACTGACAGCCATCGTGTTTGTAACAGAGCGAGAGAGAGAGAGAGAGAGAGATGGCCAATATAGCCAGTAAATAAAGACATGAAAGATCATGACAGGTGTTTTATCAGCTTCTTCATATTGATTTTGTTGATATTTCTGGCTTTGGTGAAGATTAGATCATATTTCATGACCATTTTATGCAGAATCCCAAGAAACTGCAGTGTCATTACTTTTCCTGACAACTGTGTAAGCATACTGTCAGAGAAAGCGTGTCGTGTTGTGTGTGTTGCATAGTTCGTCTACAGACTAGCAACAGACTAGCTATAGTTTAACACACCTAAAAACTAACTAAACTCTAAACAATTCATTAACTGCTACATTCCGGTACTAGTCAAGTACCTTTCTATTTTGACCGGTATTTATTGCTATTTCCTGACTTAGCGCTCGTTAGCCTACCGGTTAGCTTAGCTAGCTAGTTAGCTTAGCTAACATGGCCTCTCCCTCTCCCTCTCTTTCTTGCTCGGTGTGCCACATGTTTAGTTATTCCTCTGCCTCCTTTAGCGATAATGATACCTGTAATAAGTGTAAGGTTCTGTTAGCCTTGGAGGCGAGGATCACTGATTTGGAAGCGCGGCTCCGCAGCTTCGAACAAAAGCCAGCTAGCCCAGCCCCGTTAGCTGGTGTGGAGCCACCGAGCTCAGGGTCTGTTAGCGGTCCAAGGGCAGCTCCGGAGCAGCCCGGAGAATTAGCCTGGGCGACGGTCCGACGGAAACGTACTCTTAAGCAGAAGCCCACGGCTCATCACCTGCCTGTTCACGTTTCTAATAGATTTTCCCCGCTCAGCGACACACCCGCTGAGAAACCGACTCTGATAATTGGCGATTCCATAGTCAGGAACGTGAAAATAGAGACACCAGCGACCATAGTCAAATGTTTCCTGGGGCCAGAGCGGGCGACATCGAGTCAAATCTGAAGCTGCTGGCTAAGGCTAATCGGAAATATGGGAAAATTGTTATTCACGTCGGCAGCAATGACACCCGATTACGCCAATCGGAGGTCACTAAAATTAATGTTGAGTCGGTGTGTAACTTTGCTAAATTAATGTCGGACTCCGTAGTTTTCTCTGGACCCCTCCCCAATCTGACCAGCGATGACATGTTTAGCCGCATGTCGTCGTTCCGTCGCTGGCTGTCTAGGTGGTGTCCAGCAAACGATGTGGGCTTCATAGACAATTGGGCCACTTTCTGGGGAAAACCCGGTCTGGTAGCGAGAGACGGCATCCATCCCACTTTGAATGGTGCAGCTCTCATCTCTAGGAATTTGACCGAGTTTATTAGCCGACCTAAAGCCTGACAATCCAGGGTGGGGACCGGGACGCAGAGA